>NC_135400.1:5850892-6150892 GCF_051989625.1 Stigmatopora argus
AAAAGTACCTGATGCTAGCCTAATGGACTTAAGTAGGAAACAAAAGCCAATGCTGAGATAATATACGGAAAACCAAATTTTTAAAATGAGATGAGCAATCCATTGCTGAGGTCTAAAGGTTAGTACATTTTGCACTCATTCCACACATAACCTTTCATTGCACTTGCTCTCATTCATGTAATGTTTACTTTTTTTGCAGAGCTGCTCTTTTTGTGTGAAAATTTGAGTTTAGAAGTGAGAAGGTGTAGTTGTGTTAATTTAGCTTTAGAAAAGTGTGGGTAAAATGGAGATGTTTGTAAAATGTGTTTTAGCATTGAGAAAAACTGTAATAGGAAGTGTACTGGGTTATTTTAATTTAATTTTAATTTTTATCATTTTAAACTGGATTACACAGTCAGTCAACCTTTCCCATTGTAATATATTTATTGTGTCATATTTAATATTCTTATTTTTGTTTATTACTGGTATGTGTTTGAGTCTTTCCTTTCACACATTCATTTTGACTGATTCTAACCATTCATTTTTAATGGAATTTAAAATATTAAAATGTATCTTATCCTACATTTTATTATCTTCTTTTGTAATTCGTATAATTTTATTCCTAAAGATTCTGTAAATGAAACTACAAAAAAAGTCGTTTTTGACGAAATGTACAATTCAACCATAATTGTACAAAAATGTCTGTTTATTTCCGATGAGCCCATTCATTTTCAATAGGAAAAAATAATGCCCCAGAAGCAAAGGGTGCAAATGGCAGCCAATGAGTTAATGAAGAAGTCCAAAAAGACCCCAAAATGACTAGCAAGTGACCCATGAGAGACAAAGCAAAGCATCCCTACACATTTTCTCCAGAAATTGGATCTCCTAGTGTTTTGATGTTGCTGCAATCCCAAAGGAATCATTTTGTTTATCAGGACTCAACATGTGATAGAGAATTGGCAAGCGGGTGTGGCGGTTGAAAAAAGCGATAATCTGTTGTGACAGAATTTTTTTCATGATTTCTCGTAAATTGACTGTTTATTTCTTCGTGCTTCTCCCCTGATAAGCAGGCCTCTTCATGATGTCGGACCACACGTTTTACTGAGGCTATCTCAAGGACAAGAAAAGTAGTAACCTTTACCCAAGAATGATGCCTCTTCTGTGGGTGCTGCTTTGGTTGATGTTCCCCCCTCTGGCTTTCCTCTCTAATCCAGATGGATGCACCTTTCATGATGCCTTCAGATCACATGATGGTAAATCTCAATTGCAAAGTTAAGCACTAAATGAGGTTTGAAGTGAGTTTTTCTTTATTCCTAGGCATGATATTGAAATCAGTAATACGAGCAGACAAATTCTCTCTTCTCTCTCACAGCAGAAACCTAGCGTTAGCATATTTATTTGTTTATTTATTTATTTATTTTTATTTTATTTATTTATTTTTATTTTATTTATTTATTTTTATATTATTTATTTATTTTTATTTTATTTATTTGTTTATTTTTATATTATTTATTTATTTTTATATATTTATTCATTTATTTTTATTTATTTATTTTATTTTTTTATTTTATGTTATTTATTTATTTATATTTATTTATTTTCATTGTGTTTATTTATTTATTGTTATTTTATTTATTTATTTATTTTATTTTTTTATTTATTTTTATTTTTTTATTTATATTATTATTTTAATTTTTAATTTATTTTTATTTTTTTATTTTTTTTTATTGCTGTAATGTTATATAAGATATTTAATCGAATATAGAATTTTACATACATTTTTATTTTTTTATTTTAATTCAAAATAAATTCATAAACATATTCATTTAGTCTGGGTGAGGTAACACTTAACTCCCATTTAAATTAACAGTTATTTCAACTGTCCATTAGCTCATTGTCCCTTTGTGAGTTAATATATATCTTGATACTTCAATGAATGAGTTCCACTTTATTTAATAAACACTGTCTGTCTCTCATGCAGCGTTAATGGAGTCATTACAATGTCATAATGACTACGAGTCGTACGTCTATTGCAAGTGGAGGGAAGGGCCTCACATACGTGCGCCTCTGCAGCTGTGGTTCCACACGGAAAGAAGCAGGTGAGGACATGAGAGAGAAGGAAAAAGCAGGAAGAGTGTCCCTTAAAACTCGTGTGTCTTTGCAGGGAGAGATGTGAGCCCTTTGGTACAGAAATCCTACAAGCGGACGGGTACAGGACTGCCCAGTGTAGATATGAAACACCTTCTTTTTCCATTGGGGTGGAACACACGGTCTACTTTGTTAAGGAAGACAAATTTTGCTCATCTGCCCCACACAAACCTTTGGAGCTTTCTCATTACGGTAACGTTATCTTACCTTTTCATAAATACCAATATAAAATTCAGAATTGTGGTGTACACCTCTTGATGGCCACCCGATAATGACTTCAGTGCGGGCAAGTGTGGGATCGATTCCCTCTCGGTGGTGGTGTGGGTTGTGTGTATCAACCCTCTTGATGCCAGAATATTCAACGAATATATGTGAAGAATGAATGAATGAATATGTGAACAGAAAATATAGAAAATTAGATTGAAAAATATGGCAAAAGAAAGAAAGTGAAAAGACCAAGTCCGAAAACATACATTTATAAAAGTAAATATAGAAAGTCAGTAGGAAAATAATAATTTTTCAATTTATTTTATTTTTCTTCTAAATAAATCTAACTCTATTTTGTATTTTTTCATGATTTTTGTAAGTTTAATTCTCCAATTTTTAAGTGTATTGTACAAATTGATTTCTATTTATTCATTCATTTGTTTATTTATACACATCAAATTTTTTTTGATGTATATTTGTTCAGTCATTTACCACCATTGACAAAGAATAATCATTGCCAATATTCCCAGTCAAATATCATTTGTCTCCTTCAATGGCAGCCAATGAGGTAAATATAAATTCAATCTTAGGGGAGTAAATTGTGTTTTTTGTTGCACAGTGAGAGCACGCACACCAATGGATCTTTCACAATATGACATTGGTGATGAACATTTGGGGATCAAATGGTCCAGTCCTTACCCCACTTCTTCCCTGAACCAAAACCTCTTGTACCAACTTTGTTATAAGGCAGAAAAACAGGACACGTGGACTGTAAGCATCTGTCAATCTATTTGCTGTATTACTGAACACATACGCACTTGCGCTCTTCGATGAAGTGTAATGATCAGCTGTCAATGTCCAATTTGTTTCTGTGTCTGCATGTGTCTGCAGATTAGGAATTTGACAAGCACAGACGTCAAACTAGAGACAAATCACCTTTTTCCTGGTCAAAGGTACGAGGCCAGGGTAAGGGTCTGGGCCGGTGTGGGCCATTGGAGTGACTGGAGCCCTGCGGTGACGTGGAGGACTAAAGAAAGTGAGTTCGAGAAACGACAAAATAGGATGTGTTACTGATTCCGACACCTAGTTTTAAGATATCGGCCAATGAAGATAATGTACCGATTCCCCGTTATGAAAGTTCGCTGCCACCTTCCCGCTTCAAATAGAGCAGGTGTCTACTATTGATGAACTCATTTAAATTCACAGCAGAAGGGGCATTTTCAATACAATTTGTCTTGTTATTTTTATGAATGAAAAATACAATTCAATTCCTTTAATATTTATTCATATATACCGTATTTTCTCGCATATTTGTTGTATTTGTAACTCAAAAGAATGATGACTGAATCAAGGGTATGCCTTATATGCGCACAATTTAGACTTGACATGCACAAAACAGCAAGGTGACAAAGACAAAACGGCATAAGAAAAGACAATGCGGCCGATACGGTCATTTATTTAAAAATAGAGAAAAGATAAAGAGATAAAACCCTAAACAAAATGTGAAATTCAAGAAAATAAATAAATTGTACCTTGCATAAAATGTGAAAAAACTCCCTTACTTGTGCCTGCCATTGCACGCTCGTGCTTTGACTGGCTAGATGCAAGTAGCCTTGATACATGTCAGCAGATCCCAATAGTTGTTAAGGCTGATCGAAGGTCTTGCGGTCGATCATAAAAATATCACCCTTGATGCCAGCGTAATGTGTATCTCATGCTATGATTGCATCCAGAGACTCGGATACAATTCCTGTTTGTACTGCTCATGTGACTTTCTTTTTGACTTAGTCCACGTGCAGGCAACACCCTTTCGGAATTGGCAACCCAGCAGGCAACACCCTTTCGGAATTGGCAATCCAGCAGACAATCCTTTCGATTCATACAGTATCTCAGAAATACCATGTGCGATGATTTTTCTTCAGATTTTCCCTTCAAAGTAATACATTTGTACTCCCTATTAAAACCTTGAATATGGTGGTGAAAATTGTGAATCAGGGGGACATCTCATACGATTGAAATCGTAAAATTCAAAGATTTTAAAGCAATTTTAAGGGTACACTTATACGCGGAGGAGGTCAACATGCGAGAAAATATATAACATAATGATATAAACAGTATATATATTAACAGTTTCTTTTCTACAGCAATATACGTGTAAAAAAAGAACTCGTAGTCCAAAATTTCTTGTAATTATAGTTGTGTAGCCATCTGATAGTGTAGGGATTCACTCGCCTAAGTTCAATGCGGGCAAGGGTGGGATCAATTCCCGCTTGGTGGTCGTATGATTGCGCATGAATGGTATTTGTGTTTCTGTGTGCCTACGGCTGACTGGCGACTATTCTTGGATGTAGTTAGCCTTTCGTCCAATGTTCGGTGGGAGAGACTGCAGCAACCTACACGACTCTTGGGAGGATACACGTTACAGAAGATAAATGAAAAAAAATTAGTTGTGTCTATCCATTCAGTCTCTCAGTCGAAATGTGCCAACTTAAATGTGTAGTGCGCTGCTTTGCTATTCTAAAATGTTCTTAAAATGTTTGACCTGCAAATCACAGGCAATAACTGAAGCTGTAAAAGCATCATGTCAGTAAGTCTGAGTAAAATAATGACTTCAAAGTCAATTGAACTCACTCATGTTCTTTCTTTCTTTCTTTCATACCGCAGTCAGTGGACAGCCTCCCAGCTTGGATTGTGTGCTGGACGGCGAAAATAAGGTGATGTGTAGCTGGGAGGTAAGCAGTGAGCTGGATCACATAATTACCTACCAGCTGGTCTGCCAACATAACTATAGTGCACCGTGAGTCAAAAGTGTGCGCATGTGTATATGTGTGTTATGAGTCATAATATGAGTTTATGAGTTGAAATCGACCCCCATATGCTGAATCTCCGCCTCTTCTAATTCTCGCCGGCAGGTCTGAGCACTGCTGTACCAACCCAACAGTCACCTTTGACCCGAATAGGCTGCTGATGCAATACGGATGCTTGCTGACTGTCACCAAGCCTGCACATTTGCTGCTGCTTCTTAAACCGGCTCGCAAGGCTAAGACGTTCAGGGCCCATGAGCACAGTGAGTGATTGACAAGCTATGCCATTAAAAGATTAAAAAAATAAACCTGTTATGGATCATGCTCAAAATGGGGAAATGAATGAGCGTCTCTACCTAGTGTTGAATTACATAACTGCAGAATGCTTCTGAGTGAATTGAAGGTCATTTAGCAATGATGGGCATGTTTCGTATGTGTTTTTTTAACCCTTGCATACTGTTAGATTCGAATATGACATATTTTTACATTTATTTTCCTAGAAAATATATAAATACTATAAATTCATATGTATATACTGGCCTGACCTGATGGTTTAATGGTTCACTCGCCTGACTTCGGGATCGATTCCCACTCGGTGGCGGCATGGTTGTGAATGCATGTAGTATGTCTCTCTGTGTGCACTCTGGCTTACTGGCGACCTGTCTTTCGCCCGAAGTCAGCCAGGATAGGCTCCAGAAAACCCTGCAATCTTTGCGAGGCTGCACAGTATGGATGTTAGTGCGTCGTCTCAGAGTTCTGGGATCGAGGATTTAATCCCAGGTCGGACCATCCCTTGTGGAGTTTGCATCTTGTACCCTGGCTTACGTGTTTTTTCACGATCCCAAAAACATGCTGGTTGAATTTCCTCAAGGTATGAGTGTGAGCATTACTGGCTGTCTGTCTCGATGGCCAACATTCCAGGGTGTCCCGCACCTGGTGCCCATTGGTTGCTGGGATAGGGTCCAGCATGCCCCATGACCCTTGTTAGGATAAGCGGGACGGAAAATGAGACGCACAACCATTCACGAACACACTCATACCTAGGGGCAATTTAGAGTGGTCAACCAGCCTACCCTGCATGTTTTTGAAATGTGGGAGGAAACCGGACTACCCGGAGAGAACCCACGCAAGCCCGACCATAGCATGCAAACTCCACACAGTGAGGACCCCAGAACTGTCTGCCCGACGTGCTAACTAACTACTGCCGTCTACTATGTGTCTACCCATGATAAACTCATTTAAACTCACAGCAGAAGGATGCCACACAATTGGACGTCTAACATCATCATGCGAAGATTTTTTGTTTAGTAATTAGCGGCCATTTTGGGTAGGGAAGCTAAAAACTAGATCTGAAAAAAAGTCATATCCTATGTTGTTATTTGTTAGTACTCGCCAAAATTGATTACATAATCGTTGCAACTCTCAGTTTAGACTTGAGTCTATTGTGTTTGAGTTTGAGTTTGATTTACTTAATAACGGACAGCACATATTCATGAACATATTCATATAAATGAACATATATATGTAAATATGTAAGATTGTAGCCGAGGCCTATAATATCTGAGTGATTCATGTCTATTAACATATTATATTCAATGTACCATTGTCATTTGTAGTTCGTCCCAGGCCACCACATCAGCTGACAGTGAGTGAGAGAGGAAACTACTGGGCTGTGGAATGGGCCAAACCCAGCACCACCTCAAAAATCAGAGTATATTATCAAGCGCGCTATTACAGGATGGAAGAGAAGGTAATAAACAATAAAGCATGACAAGAATGTTCATTAGTTCAAACCACTGGGAAAGCTCACTCTCATAAAGGTGTTTTACACTTTCCATCTATTTTTATTCTTTTTATTCTTCTTATTAACTTTTTGAATGTTTTTATAAGTGCAAGCTTTTACCTGAGACTGGGACTCAAATTTTCTTCAATTTAATTTGCAATGATTCATTTTTATGTGTGGTCTGGTTTGCAGGAATCCTTCCTCCTGCTGAATGTTTCAGAGGGCTCCACTTTCATGTACATCCCAAGTTCATCACTCAGCCCACTGCAGCAATACCAGGTACAAGTCAGATCTGTTGTCATCCCAGGAGAGGGTTCACTCTACGAAGGAAGCCCCTCAGAATGGACCGAGCCAGTAGACTGGACATCAAATGCTGGTACTGTACCATTAGGTGTGTTAACATGCGTTTCCTTTGTATCACAAGTTTTAATTCATGATTTTGTTTCATTTCCATGACAGCCAGGTGGTATATCACCCCAATTGTGTATTCCTGCATCAGTGTGATTGCTCTTGTAGGCTTTGTGATACTTTACCGGACCATTTCAGTTTGTAAAAGGTAATTTGCACCCTTAGTTTTATTCAAACACATTGTCCTGTTGTACTGTTTTATGAATACAACACTTAAGGTGCTTTGTTTTGATGTTTAACTCATTATAGGGCCAGTCACTATTATTGGTTAATTTAATCAAATCAAAAAGGATCGCAAGTCAAGCACAATTATTGGCAATGAGTTCAATCGTGACCGGGCGTTTTGTCGACGGACGTTTCGTCGACGGACGTTTCGTCGACGGACGTTTCGTCGACGGACGTTTGGTCGACGAAACATCCGTTCGGCGAACTATCCGTCGACCAAACGTCCGTCGACCAAACGTCCGTCGACCAAACGTCCCTTCGACCAAACGTCCGTTCGACAAACTGTCGGTCGACCAAACGTCCGGGGATCAAGCGTCCGTCGACCAAAACGTCCGTCGACCAAACGTCCGTCGACCAAACGTCCGTCGACCAAACGTCCGTCGACCAAACGTCCGTCGACCAAACGTCCGTCGACCAAACGTCCGTCGACCAAACGTCCGTCGACCAAACGTCCGTCGACCAAACGTCCGTCGACCAAACGTCCGGGTACCGAGTTCAATGAGTGTCCTGTAGAGAAATATACGTAATTACTTTTATGTTTGTATTTTTTATTTCAATAATCCGCAATTAGGAAAGTGATTCTCTGGGTTGAAACTGTCCCTTCTCCTGGAAAAAGCAAAATCTTATCAAACATCAAGGTGAGAATATAAAACAACATAACATCTCCCTCTTTGACTGTAACAAATTTAGTTGTTTGCCTTTTATCTGTATTTTATGATGAAGGAAAAACATTTTCTCTCATTCAGTCTTCCACCAGCCAGACCCTGATGGAAAATGAAAACACCTGCATCTGCAAAGTGCTTCAACTGCACAGTCTGTCTACATGGTATATTCTACACTGCCTGACCAGTTTTACCATTTATAACACTGCTGCTATGTTGTCTAACACTTGCCATATTGCATGAATATTCATTACTGAGATGACAAAAAAAAAGAAAGTCTTCCAACTCCCAACATCTCCCTAAGCTCTTCACCGTGGCCAACGGAGGGTGCTGAAAATAAAGATTTGGAGCAGGACCGACAGGACTACAAAAGTAATAGCCTGCCCCTCCCTGCAGAGAAGGTTAATGGCTGTCACCTTCCCGTGCACTTCAGCGGCCGATATATCCTCTGTCAGGTCAGCTGCTCCCTCACATGCCTTGATCTGTTATGCAAGCGCATAGATCAAAATAAAACCCATGACGTCGAACATAAAATGTGACAGACACATTTTACGACATTTGCTGAGATAACATCAATGCACATAAAAAGCATTATAGTGTGATTGATGTATGACATGATTTACTCACTTTATTTATGTGTCTACTTACATGTCAGTCATTAGACACCAAGTCCGTACATGAAGACACAAAGGACAGTGAAGTAACCCCATCAGATGCTCCTTCCTCGGCGGTCTTGACCACAACTGGAACAGGGTACGTGTGCCTTCCCCGGGTCAAGGTCTCCGCTTCCACATCGGATCTGGTGTCCCAGTGGGACGCCAAAGCGAATACGCAAAAGCGTGAACGGAATCATCAGTGTGGAAATAACGCGGCGTGGTCTGATAAAATGCCTGACAGCAATGACCCACCTCCAGCATACGGCTCAGATAATTCCTGGCCCACTACAAAGCCTTCAGGGTACTGCTTCCTGCCTCCTCAATGTTAAGAGCAGTTATGCGAGATTATTGTTACACTCAGCTCATTTTCCAACTTGTGGTGTAACTATAAGCCCAAGGTAGGCATGTGTCATGAACCATTAGCCCTCTAAAATTGTCCTCTAGCAGTAGAAAGGCATTTTTTTCCACTCATTACTAGTAATAGAGCAAAATACCCAGGAGTACAAGTGAAGTACTCTATCTTTCCCCCTTTAAAAGTTGAAACTTTACACCTTTATAGAGCAAGTGACTAATTTTGGTCATTTTATTTTTATTTTTATTTATTTATTTTTCTGGACGATTAAGAATTTTATCCCTATGCATTGCAAGTGACTATTTTGGGTCATAAAAAAGCTGAATATTAGCAATGATTATTATATTTTTTTATTATTGTCATTATCCTTTTGTGTACTTTTTTTATTATAAATGCATGTATAAAGGAATGCAATTTTGATGAAAAACTACATATGTTAAATAAAAATGAATTAAAAAATGAGCTGATCTATGGTGCAGTGGTTCGTCCACCTGACTTTAATGCAGGCAATCTGGGTTGGATGTGCAGTGCGGAAGATGAATGAAAAAATGAATGAATGAATACAAACATAAATTCTGCTTTTGACACCAATCAACACTTAATAGATGATTCTTCATTTCATAGAATATTGAATGAGTAATTTTTAGATTTTAGATTTTTATACTGATTTTAAATGTCCATGTTTCAGTCCGGCGTGGACCGGCGGATGAGTGGTTAGCGCGTCGGCCTCACAGTGGGAGACCTGGGGTCAAATCCAGGCCGGTCCACCTGTGTGGAGTTTGCATGTTCTCCCCAGACCTGCGTGGGTTTTCTCCAGGTACTCTGAATTCCTCCCACATTCCAAAGACATGCATGGTAGGCTGGCTGATTGGACATTCTAAATCGCCCCTAGGTATGAGTGTGAATGTGAATGGTTGTTTGTCTCCTTGTACCCTGCGATTGGCTGGCCACCAATTCAGCATGTCCCCCACCTCTGGCCCAAAGTCAGCTGGGATAGGCTCCAGCACCCTCCACCACCCTAGTGAGGATAAAGCAGTTCAGAAAATGAGATGAGATGTTTCAGTCCCTTTGACAGCACTAGACGTCCAATCCAATCCAAAATTGCTCTCTTGCTGGATCATTAAAAACAGCAAAAAGTACACACTGATATGGAATTAATGTTCAAGTGACTTTTCATGCTTGATTCCTAGTTCAAACCAAAAAACAATATTCATCTGACCAGAGGATGGCAGTAATTAGCTGAGCTCGGAAAACCTTTTTTTTTATGTAAAGTAGTCCACCACCAGTCTCAAGACAATTATCTCACTACTGCCAAAAAATAATAATAATAATTTAAGAACAGCCACAAGTCTGTGTAATTGCTTATAAAAGCTTCTCCTCTTAAATGTTTATATGTTTGGTTTAAGTGGGTTTTTGATACAGCCTGTGCAACTGGCACCAATTTAGAACAGCTTAGTACTTATTTTTAATTTCCGAGCAGGCAAAACATAATTGATTACAAACAAAACCCTCACATTCTAATCACATCAACATGTAGACGATGCGTTTGCATGCTATACTATTTATGTTGTTGTTATCATTATTCTACAAAAGGCTAAAATAGTGACAGCCTAAAGTTCATCAGTTCATATATATACAGACAAATTTGCTATGTGGTCATATGCATGTTTCCACAGACTTGAGTGTTTTTGTGACTTGTTGTAAATGTGCAAGCTTGGCAGGCACTGAATACATCAAATATGTCTCGACAATGTGATGATATCACAAGTTCTGTTAAACAGCAACGGTCACAATGGTGTGGAAACATTAAACCTGTGACCGGGTTCAGGTTTCTCCTCCACAAATGTACAGTGATACCTCGACCTACGATCAGCTCGTGGTACGACGAAAATTTCGATCGAATAATTCGCCCGCGATACGATCAAAATTTCGAGATGCGACCAAGAAAGGTGGCCATGACATGAGAGGCTGTTTATCATTGTAGCGCACTGTCTTTTTTGCCGCATCTCTTTCGTGTATAACAGATATCTACGAGCACTGAACGATTTATTCAGACGAGTTTCGACCAGGAAACGCACAACGCGCATGCGCGGGCTAAAGAGGGCTTTCTGGGTAATGCAGTATACTCGTGCACCCAACACCGATAGGCCGATATCGCTGTCTCTACCCTCCGCGAAATGCATCTAATTTGACTTCTATTAAACACATTTTATTACTATTAAACCACTAGTTATGTGTTACTTTGTTAATAGATGGCGAATTAGAAGAAATAAAACATTTTTTTCCAATCCAATATCCTGTTTTTGGTGTTTTTTCAGAGGGTTGAAACGAATTAATTAGTTTTTAGTTCATTTCAACGGGAAACGTCCACTTGAGTTACGAAAAGCTCGACATACGATCTCAGTCCCGGAACGGATTAAGATCGTATGTCGAGGTACCACTGTATGTCTTTGGAGTATTTCAATGAGAGAGCATTTGTCTAAATAGTTAAATAGTACACAGTGTGATTTGTTTACTCACTAACACACATTAAACATAAGGGAATATAATCGTTAATTTTAGTTGTGAAATCCTGATTGAGAGAACGCCTGCAGCAAATAGGTGAGTTTTCAATAAATAACATAGGAAAGATTTCACTGTAACAAAAAAACATTGGGGTGGTTTGGCATAACAGTGAGCATTACATGTATAGTACCTTAACTCATTGGCAGCCATTGACAGGACGAGAGGTTTGATCCACTTACATATGTGCTTGTATAATAGTCAAGTACTATGTGTAATAAAATCTATACGTAGTTATAACAAAAAAAATGATAGCACAGATCTGAATTACTTTCTTACTTAATTTCTTTGGGGAAAAAGTGAGGGATGGAAAACAAACCCATTTATTTAATTCATGAAATATTCCTATACAGGTCACGCTGTCCACTATAATCACTACAATGAATTTACATGTTTTGAGTGTCAAAATTTGAGTTCTTCATTGTTAAACTCCTCCAAACAGGAAAATGGTAGAAATATATTAATATTCATATGGTGTCACTTGTTATAATTGGGTGTCCACATGATTTAATGACTTAGCTGATTTGTGCTGCACTTCATTTCACACTCCCAAACAACACACCAAACATAAACACCTACTGCCAGACATTATAAAAAAAACTGCTCCATTTGTTTTTAGTACAGAAGTCAAGTTTATACCATCAAATTGTGCACTGAACTCCAGTGTTGTTTCTTTTTCTAAAATAAACATAGCAAAACTAGCCATAACAAAAGTAAAACATTTTTAATGTGAGTGTGATTTGTGGCTAATGGTTTATGCAAATAGCATGTATATTTTTTTTTTAAATGCACATCTACCTCACAGTTATGAGATTTAAATCTTTTGAGGAATTTCTTTTGCTTTTGCTGCTTTACTTTGGGTGCTCCCCACATTGGAAACATATTTAACCCATTCAGGGACAGTGATCACTGCTGTGGACAGCTAATCGAAAGTTGCTATTTTTGGTAATTTAACAACATTTACATATTAACAAATATGATAAAAAATTATAAAATAGGATAACATCACTAAAAAGTAGAATTTTAGTCAGACAAAATGGCTTATTTTGTGACTTTTTTTTTCACTTAGTCTCATGCATTCTTTTTCAACAGCCCTTATCAAGGTCGTGGGGTGTTGGAGCCTATCCTAGATGACTGAGTGAAAAAGGATAACTACGCCCTAAACCAGTCAATTGTAATTGTGGGTAAACAAAGAGAAAAATAAACATTCACACTCACGATCATCCCCATTGAGTGAGAATCGATCACATGCTGACCGCAGCAAAGTCAGTTGATTAAATTAGCGACCTACTTTGTCTTATTGGCAGATTTTTGAAAATCATTTTCCTTTTTTTAAATATATGCTTATTAGTGTTGCACTGATACCTATACGGCACTAAAAGTACATCATTAGTATCAGGGAGTACAGACGGTCCCCTACTTACGAACGAGTTAGGTTCCGAGCGATTGTTCATAAGTTGAATTTGTTTGTAAGTTGATTCAGTGCTATATTTTGTATTATAATTTATGTTTAAGGCCTATATAAGTATATTGAAGGTTTATATAAGTGCATTTGTATGTTTAAGGCTTGTATAAGTAACACGCATTGGTTTGTACTGAAAAAAACATTTAATAAAATGGAGAGAATATGTACAGTACTGTATAGAGAGAGAGAGAGAGATTTATGTATTAGAAACTGGCCGAAAGAAGCGATCTAATGACGATTGCACAGTTTTCTTCTTTTTTCCATCATAAATGGTAGCACTGTATGGCATCATTCAATTGATTTGCAAACTTTGTGCAACGTTCAATATTTGGGTCCTGCTGCTCGATCTTTCTGTTTATAAATGGTACTGACAGTCGAACGATTCAAGTTGTATGCCCGTGCAACACTCACCACTCTCACGCGCATCAAGCTTCGTTATTATTGCCACTCGTTTCAAATGAAATGGCTTGCCTCTTCCTTGCAACTCCCTCAATAGAAGCATTTCGCTTTTTACCAACCATATTCAATAATGGATGCACGAGATATTTAATGATACAAATGAAAAAGGTTCTTTGCACACTGGAGATACATTCACGCACTTCCGCATTGCAACGAAGAAGAAGGTAGATGCTGGGTGAGCTGAGCTCTCACAGCGCCAGGCGTCGGTATTAGCGGCGGAAAGAAGTACTACTCTGACAAAAGCGCGAAATACAAAATTGGACTTACGAACATTTTTCGACTTAAACGCAATTCGCAGACATGTTCGTATGAACCGTTGTTCGTAAGTCGAATGTTCGTAAGTAGGGGAGCGTCTGTACTCAGAAATGAAGTGTGAATATGTACTTGTAGTTTATGGGATAGAGTTTTCCAATCACTACCCAAGATGGCCAAAGCTATGCATACTGCTGTAAAAAAAAAAGTGCGCTTGTCACCCTTCCCAAATAATAATAGAAGCCCATTGCTGTTGCATCCAATTATCCTTCTGGCATGAATTCAAATGAGTTTATAGCTAGTCGACATTCGATCCATTTGAATTTGGAGGGTGGCTATCCTTCCCACTTGAAATGGAATAGGCATTTCTCCCTATCACTGACAACCTCGGTGTCTGACCAATCTATGACAGCAATTAGTATGTTACATCAAGTGACTATGCCAGACCTGGGCAATTAATTCCGCAGTGGGTGCAGGTTTTCAACCCATAAGAGGAAACCTTTCCACAAATCTGGTATGTTAGAAGTGCAATCAGTGGATTGCAGTCAGGCGCTTGTTTCAGAAATCTAATTAGTTAAACTGTCTGTGCTGAATCGGTTGGAACAAAAACCTGCACCCACAGTGGCCCTCGAGGACTGGATTGCCCTGGTCTGGACTATGCAATAATTTATTATTAAAAGGGGGGAAAATGTTCTAGGAATACTTATCTGGAACCAAAAAATGTCACCACTGCAACACTTGTGGTTATAAGCAAAAATTTAATAAAACATTTTAGCTTATTTTTGGATTGGCATTTTGTCAGTTTAGAATGGAAAACAAACATCTTATTTGAAGACTTTTTTAAGCATTCAATCTTAATTCATTCCAAAAAAAGTAATAACATTCCTGAGTTTCTTAATCAGCTTTTGTTCCTTGCAAGAGGAGGGTGCTGCAGTCAAGTGAGTGGTATGCTGATTGGAAAGGTGGTGGATTATATATATAATTATCATATATATCATCATCACCTATACATCAGCAGCAGTGTACATCACGTCCTTGTGTCAATTGTGGATGAAAACAGGAAAAGAAAACAAAAAAATTGAAAAACACTGTGTAGGAAGTGTGTGCTAACACATGGACGGACGCTTGTGTAACCTCCTGTTTCATCGCCTTTTGTTTCCTACAGTACATTCGGGAATGTGTGGCAGGCTCAATCTGGCAATTATAACTAAAGTCTCATTCAGCGATAGCCTTTTTAACTCATTGACTGTCAATTTCAGTGATAGAATGGTTGCTAGGAGCCTTTCCAGTCAAAATGAATTTTGACCTCTAACGCTGTCAATAACAGTAAAAAATGGGTTTGATGTAAATGACGGGCAATGAGTTAACATGAGCATTATATGTGAAGCACTTTAACTCATTGGTGTCCATCGTTTGATTGCAGCTAGTCTTCCAAGCCAAATTACCGTATTTTCTCACATATTAGCCGCCTCCGCTTATAAGCCGTACCCTTAAAATTGCCTTAAAATCATTGAATTTTGCAATTTCTCGCGTATAAGATGCCCCCCTGATTCACAATTTTCACCTCCATATTCATGGTTTTAATAGGGAGTACAAATGTGTTACTTTGAAGGGAAAACCTTTAAAAAATCATCACATGTGGTATTTCTGAGATACTGTATAAATCTAAAGCAGAGGTGGTCAAGTCCAGTCCTCGAGAGCCCCTATCCAGTCTGTTTTCCATATCTCCCTCCTCTACCACACCTGAATCAAATGATCAACTTATCAGCAAGCTGTCCAGAAGCTTCATACTGATCCCAATTATTTGATTCAGGTGTGTTGCTGGAGGGAGACATGGAAAACAGACTGGATAGGGGCTCTCGCTGGTGCAAAGGATCGTCTGCTGGATTGCACATTTCTAATGGGTGTTGCGTGCATGTAGACAAATTAAAAAAGGAAGTCGCATGAGCAGTACAACCAGGAAGTGTGCTCGTAGCGGTCTAGTTTGTCATCCCTAGCTAAGACGGTGGTGCCCTGAGCGGGCAATGGCAGGCACAAGTAAGTGAGTTTTTTAAGTTTTTATGCAAAATACTTTTTTTTAAATGACCGTATCGGCCGCATTGTCTTGCGTTATGGCGCTTTGTCTTCTTGCAGTTTCATGCATGTGAAGTCTAATTTGCGCCGTGACCGGACGTTTCGTCGAAAGACGTTTGGTCCCCCAGACGTTTGGTCCCCCAGACGTTTGGTCGACCGGACCAGACGTCCGGGGGACCAAACGTCTTTCGACGAAACGTCCGAGTACCAATTTGCGCGCATATAAGCCGTACCCTCAATTCAGTCTTTTTTTTGCGACAAATACGGTGTGTATGCGAGAAAATATGGTAGTTTGGACATTTACTGCAGCCAATCGCAGTGAAACATGATCACTCCACAACAGCCATTACAGTTTAATTAGATTTCATTTGTTCTCAATGGCAGGCAATGAGTTAATATTACGTATTCTCTTTTTTTTTAAACTTTGTTTGTGTTTTAATACATTTTTTTATGTAAAAACACCAAATATTCACCAATTTATTTAAATAAAAAAGAAAAAACTGCTGTCCGGCCTAGGGCCAGACAGGTGGCTCCTCTCAGCCAATCACAGATCCATCACCTGTGACCTCCACGCCATGTTTGCAATTCAGACAAGGTGAGTGATTTTTCCCACACAACACTGACTAGTTATAAAAATTGAATTCCAGTTAAGAAATCATGACTGTACTACAAAAAAAGACAATGATGCCCATTATATTTTTCCAATGGCTGTTCTCTGGTTTGGCTAATAGTGTTGTTGAGACCCAGCAAAGCATATCATCCTTGTTAAGGTTACTTAGTCAGCTTTGAACCATCCCAGCTCCATTGAGAGACACCCACATTGTCACGCTGTTTGACCCCTGTGTGCATTCAAAATGAGCATGAACATGCTTCTCACGCCCAACAAGGCTACTAACTTCTTTTCCTGTTTAAAGTCTGCGGGGGTGCCAGGCGAGTGGACCACTGGCTTCCCACCTCCATGTCGAATTTGGAGATGGTCTGCTGTTTAGAAGTGTTATGTGTGTGAGAGAATGACAGTAGGCCCACAGGGAGTACACATGTGGGATTTTATTTTGTTTAAAGACCTAGAAAAGATAAGATTCACTGAGACCAAGGTTCTGAAAATGGTTTTCATAAAGTTTGCCGCTGCTTTCTAAATTATTTTGAAAATCCACTATTATTTTCTGAATAGAGCTTCACGCTTTTTATTTGTGTTATTGTTTTTTTTTGTTATATTGTTTTGGTTTTGTATGCTGATCTTTATTGTATATTCATTCATTCATTTTCTAAACCGTTTATCCTCACAATGGTCGCGGGGGATGCTGGAGCCTATCCCAGCTGAATCGGTGCGCAGCTGATCGCAGGGCATGGGGAGACGGACAACCATTCACACTCACACACTTACCTAGGGGATATTTTGAGTGTCCAACCCCCCTAGCATGCATGTTTTTGGACTATGGGGGGAAACCAGAGTATCCGGAGAAAGCCCACGCAGGACCGGGGAGAACATGCAAACTCCACACAGGAGGACTGATCTGGATTCGAACCCAGAACTGTGAGGCCAATGCGCTAACCACTCATCCGCCAGGCCACTTTCTTGTATATTATTGAAATATCAATTATTTGTCATTAGAATGTCTGGACTTCATATTTAGTTGGTCTTGGTATAAATTACCCATACATTTTATTCAGTTTGGATTTTGGTTTGTATGTCAGCTGTCTGGGGATTTTTGTGCAGGGAGTTTAGTTATTAATAGGAATTTGAAATGATTATTTGTGTACTTTAACTGATAATTCCGATTGCTTAAAATCAATCAACAGACATTTTGGAAGTTAAAAAAATGAAGAAGAAAAAAAGAGTCCCATGGTATACCAGAAAACAGTTCAGAAAATGTGTCAAAAATTTTTGGGAGGACATCATAGGACCAGATAATGTCCATTAAAAAAAATCAGTGTCATATTTCACCAAGATATCAAGATTTCGTTTCTTAAATTTATGGTGTCATCCTATGAATTTTATTTGGACTCAATATTCCATTTAAGGCTGAAAAGTCTCACTGTAAGAGAAGGAGTTATTTCATTTCATGGGTTGCAATAAAGAGACAAATCAATCATATTTACCGTGAGAAAATATTAGTTTTTCTTTCCTCAAAAAAAGGGGAAAATACAAGAGAATTGTGAGTTGACAAGTGGAACATATGTGCTTTTCAATAACTTAATTTTCTGATTACGGCTTTTTAATTCTTTCACTGCCATTGACCATGATAGACGTCCGATAATCGAACTTTTAAAAACTAAATTAAAACTCTTTAAATTTGTTTATTTGAGCTGAGGGGACAGCAAATGCATGTTTGTTTATTTGCTGTCAGCACTGCCACTTTAAATGGATTGGACATCTATCGCTACAATGGATGAATTAAAGCTATTTCAATGGTTAAATTAAAACTCTTAAATGAGTTTACCAAAAGTAGACGTCCAATCAATTTTAGTGGGAGGGTTGTCAGCAAATGAGTGAACATATGGATTGGACGTCTAACACTGTCAATGGCAGCCAATGAGTTAAACACAGAATAAAAATAACATTATGTGTCATGAACATGAACTAAATAGCACTACCTGACACTTTGTTATCATGCACTGCAAATGAAAGACCTCTGTTCACTACAGAATGTGATTGGTTCAACAACAACAACAACAAAAAAATCACCGGTGGAGGAGTGTTTTCTGTTTGAAATCAAATAAACACACAGTGACTTGCAGACTTGCAAAGCAAACATGCACTTGACATACAAACTCAATGTTACAATACACTCAAGGTTTGACCTTTGGTAGAAAAACAAGAAATACAAATAAAAAGTTACATGTTCAATTAGAACCCTGACTCGCATGACATTGTTACATATTGTTTTTCAGTACTGGTGAAGAAGCTTAACCTTTAGTAGTAGTTATGGGAAATAAATAATCATGTAGGAAGTAAAAAGGCTGCAGGTCTTAAATCATCACCTTACCACCCCTGTTTTGTTTGTCCTGCCAATCACACGGCTTTATTTCCAGTGTCCACAATGGGTTGAATGCAATTAAATATGGTAGAGAAGTCTTCGATGTTTTCATCGGTAATTAGACGTGATCTTAGTCAACTGAATCGAAGAACACATAGTTGCATTTGGAAATTCCCTTTTTTCAACAGTCTTCCAAAAAGGTATTTTTTTTTATCCTATTCCTATATTTATGTCAATCTACAAGTGCAAATTCTTTCCTCTGATATCAAAACAAGTATCCAAGTTGAAAAGTTGCACTGATTCCAGCAGTTCTGTTCAATGGAGAAAATTTGGGTGTCTGTTTTTTTTTCTCTTTTTCCTTCTTCCCTTTTTACGCCACACAGGTGTATTTATGGCTTCTTCAAAGAGTAGTTTAAATAGTTTTATCCATATTCCAAGTTCTCCTTGTGCTCCTGCAATCATGGGAATAAAATGTGCTCAGCAATATTTTTGTTAGTCAAAGATATAAAGTTAGAAGGATACTTACCTGGATTTTTTAATTTCTTTATTTTTTACATTAGCATTGCTCTCATAGCCGCTTTGCTTATCCGTTTTCGATTCTTCCTCATTCTCTTCTTGGGATGGCCTGGAGGTCTGGGCGCAACTGGAGCTGACGGCTGTTTGGTGGTGGTTGTGTCTGTTGAAAAAGGGATAACATATTGTATGTTATATATAAAACTGTGTTATTCTTCACCACTGTCAGATATTTAAAAAACAAAAACGCCTGAATTGGAACATTACTATTAAATATGCAGATGCCACCTTAGTTTACAAAATCTTCCAACACAAAGACCCTCCTCCACTGCAAGATTTTGTACAAAAAAATTCCAGCACATCAACTATGGCTGGCTCTAGAGGTGACTATGTAGTTCCCTTCGAAAAGAGTGCTTTCAGCCAAAGCCTCCGCATCGCACATACCTGGAACTCAATACCAATTAACATACGTGAACTGCCATGTCTGAACCTCTTCGCCAATCATCTCAAAGCCTGGCTGTTGGACGAACAAAATTGCAATCACAACGCTGTCTAAAATTGCACTACATGTGTGTGTGTGTGTGTGTTTCTAGTTTGTGTGATCGTTTATCTTGTAACTACACAAGGCACTAAAGATGAAAATTAGCCCATGGCTACAATCTTACCCATTTACATATATATGTTCTTTAACATGAATATAAATATGTTCATTAATATAAGCTGTCCCTTATCAAATAAATATAACTCAAACCCAAACTCAATGGAAACAATAATCTGTGTATCGGTGAACATTCATTCATTCTTTTTCTGAAATGCTTATCCTCACAAAGGTTGCAGGGGTGCTGGAGCATATTCCACCAAAGTATTGAGAGATCCTGAATTGGTGGCTATCCAATCGAAGGGCACAAGGAGACAGACAAGTATTCAACCAACCTACCATGCATGTTTTGGGGAGGTGGGAGGAAACTGGAGTACCCAGAGAAAACACACGCAACCACAGGAAGAACATGCAAATACCACACTGAGGATTGGCCATGGAACAAATGCTTCATCATTCACCACTAGTCCTCCCAGTTTAAATGAATTGGTTGTCTAGCCTTGCCAATGGTGAGCAAAGAGTACCTACATTCTGACACACTTCTTGTTAATCCTAGGCTACTCGCTTCTAATTGATTTTAAGTCACTTCCTGCACATTTTGGGTCATTCTAGGTTGCGTTTTTCCAGAGTCAGTAAAAACTATAATAAATCACCAAAAAACCTACGAGTTTAAGAAAAAAATCCCAAATATACAAAATGACGTATTTGTGTTGTACCTGGCCACGGTGTTGTCGTCATTTGCAGAAGACGAAGTCTGTTACGTAGATTGCGTTCCTCGTCCTCACGCTTCTTCTGTTGTTGCCTAAGCATCGCCTTCTCTTGGTCCAACTTCTTGTGCAGCAAGAGAAGCTCTTTTCTCTCCTCCTCTAACCTTTTCTCTGCAATCTGCAGAATTCTTACGTCCTCTGGAGTCTTGTTGTCCCGTTGCCTCGGCTGTTCCCGAGGCTCCGGGTTGGGTTCTTTGGTGGGTTTCAACCGGTTCCCAACCCTGTCAGTGATTTCCTCAAATGGACTCCACTTAGCTGGAGGTTTCTGAGTCAGAAAAGCAGATTTTTCTTCTTGCATAGATGGACTGTGTATCAGTGCACCTTCACTCCTGCCCTTTGGTACCTCAATAATCCTTCCCTCGGCATTGAGGATGCCCTTCCCGTCTTCAGACGTTTTATTCACGCCAAGATGATCCATTGAAGAAAAAGTCTTTTTTCCCTCTGGCATTCTGTCTTTGGTCTCCTTATTCTCAGTTTTGGTTTTAGTCTCAAAGAACCGAGTGGAGTTATGTGACCAATGTGGGCCAATGATAACAGCCTCTCCTGGTAGAGTAGTTTCCTCTCCAGCCAGACTGTAGCGTTCACCAGACCGACTGAACGTGTCTCCTCTGGGGCTCCAGTGTTGCTCGAGGAGGTCCACCAGGAGGGAACCTTGGTTCTGTTTCAGCTCATCCCACTGATGGAGCTCATCTTTGGTGTGCACCTTGACCTTTAACATCAAAGTCAATAGTTATGCACTGAGTACCGTATTTTCACGACTATAAGGCGCACTGCATTATAAGGCGCACCCTCAATGAATGACACATTTGAATTTTTTTTCATATATAAAGCACACTGGATTATAAGGCGCCCTGTCTATTTTGGAGAAAATTTAAGACTTTTAAGTGCGCCTTATAGTCGTGAAAATACGATATTTATTAAGGCAGGTCGCTTATGTAGTCCATTTTTATCACCTACCTGTGCACGTCCTTGGTTGAGCGTCTGGTTTCGATGCTGGTCCCTGTGGCCGTGATGCCGGCGAGAGGATTTCCTCCTTGTCGCCGGATTTCGTGGAGAAGGCTGACATCGGCACTCCACGTGGTCCACCACTGACACCACTGCTTTGGCGTAAGTGGGTTGTTTATTGATGTATTCAATCTTCATAACCTATAGATGTTGAGACAATTTACTTTTGAACTTTATTGTGGGATCATAAACGATTTATGGTGTGTGTTCCTTGCCTGAAGATATCTGGTATGTGTCACAACAGGGATACACTGCAGGCTTTTGCCGTTACAACAACCGGAGCAGCGCTGCACCTCAACGCACGGCGGCCACAGCAGGAAGTTGGCATTGCTCCGGTCTAGCATTGCCCTGGTGACCTCCTCCACGTCTGTGCGAACTTTACACACAGCCTGCTGGGCTGGCTGAGCAACTGAGGATGGAGACAACGAAAATTGGCCGGACAATGAGAATTGACATGATGATGAATGCAGGTCACCAGATTGTGAATGAATATGAACTAATTGGCTGACATTGACAGCGGTAGACCTTCAATCCATTTGAAATGGGAGGGTGGCTGCGAATGGATTGGGCGTCTACTCATGATAAACCGATGATAAACTCCTTTCACAGCAGAAGCTCAGAAAGAGCCACATGATGCAAACTTTTCAATAGATTTAGTCATAATTTACTTCAATAAACAGTATGAGGAAAAAGTCAACGTTGCTCTACGTGGTATGACGTCATCCTCTTTTAAAATTGACAGGATATTAACAAACTTATAACAATGAAAACAACCAAAAGCAACACAAAACAACTGATTATAATCTGGTCATTCGACTTTCCATTCAATGTTTTTGCTGAATGAAACAATACCCATTCGTTTTAAAATGAATAAGGCTTTAAAAAAAATAGAAAAGAAACGAAAGACAGACACTCCAATCCTCCTGGTTTGTGTTGCTCTGACCTAATTCTAGAAGAAGTTGGTCTGTTTTTTCATTAAATAATTGCAACAATACTACAATATTTTATTCCAAATGTTTGGCTACAAACAAATGGAGAGAGAGAAATCATTAAACGTTATGAGCACATTTATATCGTGATATTGATATCCCATGACATGATTCATTTTTAATTATTCGGTGAAAAAGTATGTTATTTATAACAGCTTTTCAGTCACTGATTATTTTTGAATTGGCATGAAACTGACCTGCCACAAATGTTAATTGTAACAAGTAGTGCTGCAACTTAAAACTATCCAGCGTAAACAGAAACAGCAGAGTCGCATTCATATTTTTGCCCAAATGTAAAGATATCTAATTATCTACCAATTCTTGTGACTAGTGGTTTTGACTTTTAAGACTGCTGTATATCAAGTTAGCTTAATAGCATTAGTCATGCATTAGTTCATATTCATATTGGAACAAATTGTGTTGTCTAGGTTTTCTATGTGGATGATGTGTGTGGAAAAAAAGTCACTATTTTCAATAATATTGCATACATTACTCTATTACTATTAACTATTGAGTGGAGATGGGGACATCTTGAGACTGATTGGTGGAATTACTATGTAAAATGTAGCAAGTCCTTGCAAATTGGGCACCGTCTTCTGGACAAAATTGTCTTTTTTTATAACAATTGGAAATAATGACTACGTATAGACATAAAATGTTTTATTTAATTTTGATGAGATATATCATCATATCAGACATGACTTAGTGACATCCGTTACCAACCTTAACACCAACCAATGAGGGTGTTTCAATTTCACTCAATGGATGGACGTCTAGCATCGTCAATGGCAGAAAATGAGTTAACATCTGGTTTAATTTTGGAGTGACTCATTGATGATAGACTCATTCTGACCACTTTAGGCATCTGCTTTATCATTTATTGCCAAAAAGGTTAATGGGAATGATTTTAGTACATCACTGGCACCAAACGTCACATAACTCAAGGCCTAGAAAGAAAGCCGAGACCTAATGAAGACGGAGTATGTCTTTATTCACGGAGAAAATTAGGAATCCTCTATGTCAGCACTCTGACCTTGTGATAATGGTGTTGTGTGCATTTGCCATGACATACATTATTAGACCTGTCTTTTCTTGATTTGCTTTTTGACAGGTTTGGATATGAGAAAAGTAGTGCTATATGATATATTCCATTGGCAGAGCTAATCTTTCACAAGGGACAAATGTTTAAAAAAAATAAAAAGGGTGGGAAGGGACTTACCCAAGCTCCTTGGTAGTCTGTGACTTCCATTTGCTGCTGAGTTTTCCACCTCCTCTTCATCTGAAACAAAGAAGTAAACACATACAGCTTGGGATTAATGCAAGTATTCTTAATAATTAACATTTTTTTGCATGTTTTGTGTGAATTTGGTTTCCACTTTGTGATTTCAGCATTTTTATATTAAGTATCCAAACCAAAAATATTCATAAAAATGTCAAAATTCACACTGAAACTCACTATCGGAAAACAGGAAATGAAAAATGGTGGAAGTCAGGGCACCGCGAAATTTCACCGTAGAAGAATGATGCGCCGAAAAATATAAAAGGCCAAGAAGGACAACGTCTTGCCTTTTCCTGTTTTGTTCGGATTGGATTTCACATTGCACACAACACTTCCAAGAGGATGACAATGTCTTTCCTTTACCTGTTTGTTTGTTTTTATTGGATTTCGCATCGCACACATCATCTCGTGGTGGAAGATTACGCTGAGCCTATTCCAGCTTTATTTCGATTTCGTAGTGTCCTGTCTGAGTAAATGCCCATTGTGTTCAACTGTCGTTTCTCCGCCCCTGGTGTATTCCTTGCTTGCTCCCTCGTGTTTCCCAGGTGTTCCTAATTGTCTCTTTAGTCTATTTAAACCCCACTGATTGTTATGTCCTTCATTGGATCGTCTGCTTTTGTTTGTCCAAGCCATGTTTCCATGTTACCTCGATCCATGTTCCATGTGCCTCGTTCCTCGCTTTCCCGGTTATGTGATTTGATTTCGAAGTCTTTGTTATTTTCTAAGATCCTGTTTAAGTTATTAAAGTTTTCGTTTGAGCACCACTTCCATCGTCCTCACCTGCTTCCCTGCGATTGGATCCTATTCCCCGTTTCCTCGCCTCGACGTCTTGCCAAAGACATAACACTTCCTCCTACTCCTGTGAGGCCTCCTGAAGATTCCTCAGATGATGATCCAATGCCTCTCGAATCTGACCAAGAGGACTTGGACTATACCTCTGAATAACTTTTTTAATTTAAATCAAGTGGAGAGGAACTATTTTCACAGTGAGTACAGTATTAACATTTTTTAATGTATACATTATATTTAGATATTAATCCTTTAAAGTTCGAGGGACTAGTGTAGTTTAGTGTAGCTTTTAAGAGAGCATATTAATAAAATGATGACAGTCCATGCATGAGTAGAACATTTTCAATACTGCAGCCATCATGGGTCAACACTAGGTTTCGTAAATAAGCATTTAACTCATTCGCGGCAATAGACGTCCAATTTCAATTGGATTTGGGTGTCTACTAGTTATAAACACCAATTTCTTTTTAAAGCAGATGGATAAACAGAGCTACACGATTGGATCATGCATCGATACGTCCATTTTATTTTTAAATGAGTGGCAACTATGCATGCAGAACAAGTTTTATTCAAAAGAGCAGTTCTTTACCTACGGAATCAGTGAGCAGAAGCAGTTGAAGGTCATCAATGGAGGAGATGGGACTGTTTCTAACCAGCTCCACCAGGGCTGCAGGAAGTGGATCCCCCTGAGCCACACATAAAAGCAGATATTAATATACATATAAACAATTATTCATCACAGTAGAGTTACTAAGCAGGAGTAGGATAAATCAGTATATAGTGAAACCCATTTGGTGTAGACCAGGGGTGTCAGACTCGGGTTGGTTCGCCGGCCGTGTTAACGTCAACTCGATTTCATGTGGACCGGACCATTTTAGATATAATATTTAGATTTTTTATAAATGGATTAAAAGGACTGGATTAAAAGCACTGAATATTCAGTTTTTTATAGAACTAAAACAATGTTTATTTTAGCTTTTTTTAATATATATTTCTAGATTTTACAAAATGATTTTTGAACTAAAAACACAGAAGAAATTAATTCAAAAAATTCAATCATTGATTTAAAAGGGGGAAAATCAGGAAATTTAATATACATCTATACTCTTCATTTTAATTGGATCCTAAAACAGAAAGTCGGCACTCATGATTTACTTTCCCGGGCCACACAAAATGATGAGGCGGGCCAGTTTTGGCCCCCGGGCCGCCACTTTGAAACATGTGGTGTAGACTGTAGATGCATAGATTAGATGTGAAAAGGGTTTTCCCTAGGAAAGCATATTAGACAACTGTAACAGTAGCCAATAATCTTATAATAAAAAAGGTTTAAAAAAATTATTTAATGTATTTCAGGGACATTGGCAACTACAGTGAACAACTATTCAAAAGTTATCATTAGCTTAACTCATTAATTGGCAGTCCGGGTCACAGAGGTTCTTATGAAAAGAGGAAAATTGATATTGAAAACATAAATTGACAGGAATAGATGTCCAGTTTCTTTGATTCATCAATGGCAGCCAAATTTAAGCTATGTGAGGTCACAATTCCCAGAGCAAAATCCATGTTCCATACAATTTTCCATTTATTGCAAATGGTTTTAATTTATTATATGAAGCCTTCTTTTTTTTATTTAAAAAAAAACAACAGAAATATTTTCCCCCATATGGATCCGTAAATTAATTAATGTATTTTATTCAAAATTATGTGCATATATTTCTTATATCGCCCAAAATATGTGCAGGAAATACTAATATTACCATTTCATAACGGTTGCAAAATACTGTTCCTCAAGTTTGAGATCCTGTCCTATATGAATGTAATAAAAAATATTTAAGGAAAACAAACAAATAATTTGTGCTAAAGCATAGTGCCTCAATCAAGGCATCTGCAAGAGATTATCTCTGAAAGTGATGATTGAAACATTTTTATAAAGTAAAGATGAAATAAGCCTCTTTAGTAAACAGTATTTAACTAAATGTGAGCAAAACGCCACATTGTCATCATGAGCTGACTGTGAGTTTAAACCCCCAAGTCATTATTGGGCGAGGGGGTAGGTTTTGTCATTGGTTGAGTTAGGGGGGTAAGTATTAACCAAAGCAGACTACACAATGGTCACTAAGAGCGGGGTGAATGACTATTGGGGTTGTGTCTTCTCATCTGCTAACATTTAGGGGTCAAAGGAGCCAGGAAGGAGCCAGGAAGTGGGGGAAGGAGTGATACAGAGAGGAGAGGAGAAGGGAAGGGAGGCAGGCGCATGTCAAAAAAGGAGATGAATAAAAGACGGGTTAGAATGGCGGAAGATCAGACATGGGGTCGGGGCACTTGTCCACATTGCTTTAAATGCTCTGTGGATGCGCTTCATTGGCTTTGCCATCAAGCAGATGTAGATTGTGAAAATGATCCGTAAAGTGCCTCAATATTAAAGTTAGAATGTATATTTTTTAAACTGTCACTTTGCTTCGCTTTAGCAAAACTATGATAAATAATGAAATTGCTATTATTGTTGGAATGCTTTTCGAAACAAAGACTATTGCCAACACCATTTGACAGATCGACACCGTTGCAACGTTGACATTCTCCAAAAAAAATCATCTAATGCAAGCTTGCTTTTGACTTCTTCCCAAAACCCCATTTGGAAAAGAGAGGGGGGGGGGGGGGGGGGGGGTAAATTAGGTCAAATGTATCTAGGTGAACTCGGTTATTATTTTGAATAATTATGGAAAAAGCATTTTTTCCTGTGGCCATTTTAAGGTTTATCATGGTTTGAGGTTTGTCAGTTTTTCAGTTTTTTTACATATTTTTCTGACTTCAGTTTTCTGCAAAAGCCACAAAAAAGTTTTCCACAGTTCTTTGCAGTTTTGCGCAATTTCGCCAAATACGGCTATGTTCGTCAATTCTAAACATCTCTACTAATGTAAATACTACCAATAATCGATATAACCATTATTGCTAGAGATGCTTGTATCCATCACTGCCAAAGATGAATACATCAGTCAATTCCAATGACACTTCTAGTCGTAAATTCCAGTAGGAATTGGGAAAAAGTTACAGGCCGGATGAGCCAATTCTTCGCCAAAAACGCATATTGAAGAAATAATTTTCAAGTAGGCGGCCCGGTGGATGAGTGGATATTCCATTGGCCTCACACTTCTGGGTTCAATGCCATGTGGGTCCTCACTGTGTACGTTTCCATGTTCTCCCAGGGCTTGCGTGGGTTTCTTCCGGGTAGTCCGGGTTCCTCCCAGGTCACAAAAACATGCTTCCTAGGCTGGTTGAACACTCAAAATTGCCCCTATTAGTGTGAGCGTGAATGGTTGTCCGTCTCCTTGTGCCCTGGGATTGGCTGGCCACCGATTAAGGGTATCCCCTGCCTGGTACCCGTAGTTAGCTGGGATAGGCTCTAGCACTCGCGTAACCCTTGTGAGGATAAGCGGTTTAGAAAATGAAAGAATTTGTATGTAGTGAGATTATAATTAGGTGTTTTTGAAAGTGCATTTTGAAGTAGGTTTTGAGCACAGAACTTTTTCCAAATTGTTTGTTTCCTTTTGTTCGTCCTGTCACTGTTTTTTCATTGAAAATATTCAAGGACAAACATAATGCAACATTTATTCTTAGACCTCGCATTCAATTTCAACAAAATTGAAAGACAAATAGCAGAAAAAGCTACCAGTATGTTATGTGAGAGAGTCCATCCAAAATCTGGAGAATTTAACAAAGTCTCTTTAGGAGGCAGGTTTTAGCCAAAGGAAGCGGTCATCCATGCATGAGCAGGTATTTCAAACTATATATGCCATTTCCTGCATTGTTTGTAGGCCTTTCAAAGTCTCAAACAGTCCAGCCGGGAAATGCCTGCTGTAATTCCGCTCACATCTCTGTTGTAGAGCTGTAGATGCCCCAAAGGAGTCATCATTATTTCCTTTCCTCGCCAACAGAGCGAACCTGCTTGCTCGGATAATTGTGTCTGATGTTAATTATAGGACATGGGACTTTTTCACAGCCCTGCCTGCTGTTATGAAATGTATTTCCAAGTACTGTTTAGAAATGTATTTCAAAACACAATAATAAAATATATATACATCTTGAATATTAAGAAAATACTGTGTGGACATCAAAAATGTGATTTTTCTTTGGCTTTGTTAGGTTTTTTTTGTGATGATATCACATCATAATGCATTTATATGCAAGTTTGTCGCAAATTTTCCTTGACTTAAAAAAATGAATATAATAATTAGGATAATCCAAAGCAATTTTATCATTGAGGCAAATATTAGTGAGAAAAGAAATTTATTGTAGTCGCATGACTCATATACAGCTGTTGTAGTGGATCCAAAACAATGATAAATGCCCTTTAGGTGCTTTTTATAGCATAATTATACTGTTACTGCTGCAATTGATTTTCTATCATAGATTTTTATTGTAGCATTTACACACCTTGTGATTTAACAATTATGTTAAATCATAATTATGTATCTCTGAGGGCACAAGTGGGAAAAAACAGTCATCTGGCTCATTTTTTGGCAGAATATCAGTTACTTTATTAAACAGTGATATTTTTTAAAACAATATAAATCAATTCTTGGTGAAAGCATATCAATAACCTTTTTGGAGGTAGGGTATTGCAATATATCAACTTATTAATATATATTGTCACACACGTAATGTTAACAGTGTTACAATAGTGGTATTCTCATAAGGTTCCACAGTGAGACACACTTTCAAATGCTTACATTTTCAGTCAATGCAAACAAATAAGAGATAAATCTAAATTTGTTTTGTTTATTTTTGTTCTTATCTAAACAAAGTGGCTTTAACCCTTTTAGGGACAGCTTTTTAAAAGTTCACACTTAACCCTTTATAGGGGAAGTGGCTATTTTTGGTAATAATTTTTAAAAAAAAGTCCATATATTAGCCATTAGTATTAAATTATTAATCATTATTGTATTTATTTTTATTATTTCTTATATAAATATGAAGACATTTGGAAATCACTATATTTATTCATTCACTCATTTTCTAAGCCGCTAATCCTCACAATGATCGCGGGGGTGCTGAAACCTATCCCTATGACATCAGATTCCAGGCGGGGGACACCCTGAATTGGTGACCAGCCAATCACAGGGCATACGCACTCACACTCGTACCTAGGGGCATCTTAGAGTGTTCAACCACCCTACCCAGCATGATTTTAGGATGTGAGAGGAAACCGTAATACCCTCAGAAAACCCACACAAGCCTGGGGAGAACATCCAAACTCCACACACTGAGGACCGACATGGGATCAAACCCTCGACCCCACAACTGCGAGGCCGACGCGCTAACCACTCGGTCAATACAATGATAATAAAAAAATTCTTTAATGAAATCAAAATGAATAAAAAATAGATATGCACACTTTGGTTACAGCCACAAAAAATTGTGAAAAAGACTTTTCCATTGTATTTAACTGATGGCATGCAAATGTTGGCAATAGACATCCAAATTATTTATACTGGGAAGACTGCTGTCAAAGGGGAATAAATGGCCATTAAAGGTTGCCAAAGAGTTAAATTAGTGTTTATAAACTCATCATAATTTGCGCATGAAAGGGTTAAGATCTCTTAAAGCGGTAGACCTCATGGCCTTCCATTGGATGCATTGAGGAATGCCAGGTACGTCTAAAGGGGAGGAGCAGGAAGATCTAATCGTATATAATTAAGTAGAGGGGCTTGGTGAAGTCCAGAAGCCCATGTGTTATTTTTAACAAGTGGTCACTGATGTCATGACCTCATCTGAGCAATGCAACATAAAACACATTTTGGATTTGTTTGTTATTCTTTTGCGGAAGTCTATAATTAAAAAAAATATGTCTTCATTAGAAGTGGGTGAGACACGGCGTACATCTCAACTGGTCACCTGCCAATCTCAGGGAACACTCATTTTCTTATCTATGGCCAATTTCATCTGTAGTTTACCTATTCATGCGTGTTTTTCCGAATGTGATAGGAAGTAGGAGAAAACTATTGAATGAACTTGGGTGAGGAAAACTCACAGTTCTAATATGTTTTTTAGTGAGCATTGTCCAGTCCAAAAATGTGCAGGTTCCAAATTATTTGAATGGTCAAAAGTACGGTCATAGTTAGCCAGTTAGATGCTTTAATTCATCACTTTGCAACCCAAAACCCCACATTGCCAATTTTGCACAAGCCCGATATGTTTTGTATGGTTGTGTGCTAAAATAAATCAATATATCAGTTAATATATCAATATTAATTAGAAAATACGCAATTTCAGAAGAAACTGCATTGAAATGCTTTGCTCTTCATTTTGTGGAATTTTCAGGTCACTTCCTATTCATTTTAGGACATAAAGATGATATTCTCTTTTTTCTTAGTGGTGGTCATTAGTTCATTTTGGCTCACTTCCTTCCTAATTTTAGATTATTGTGTTTTCTAGACTATAACTCACATTTTTCATAGTTTGGTTTTACTCAAGTGTGACCTATATGTGTCTTTTTTTTACTCTAACACCAACAGCATGTAATGTTGTGATTTTTAGGCTATAGTTATCCAAAAAAAACACTTTGTCTGTTACATTATCAGGTGTCTATTCGTCTGTTTTCCCCTATTTTACCATTACTTTAACATGTAATGTTTTTCTTATTTGTTTTTGATAAATTAAGAAACTGGCCCTCAAAAATACAGTTTATACACCAGTGGGACTTATATTTTTCCCCCTTTCATTATGCATTCTTTGGGTAGTGCGACTTATATTCAGGTGCAATTTGTAGTCCGAAAAATACGGTATTTCCATTACATATTTGATCATTTCCCATTGACTTAAGGGTGTTTCACATCTCTTATTGTTCATTGCTCACTTCCTGTAGATTTTTAGCTTTTTTGTTGACATGCCATATTCAGGTGCGCCTTATATTCAGGTGCGACTTATATTCAGGTGTAACTTGTAGTCCGAAAAATACGGTATTTCCATTACATATTTGATCATTTCCCATTTACTTGAGGGTGTTTCACATCTCTTATTGTTCATTGCTCACTTCCTGTAGATTTTTTTAGATTTTTTGTTGACATGCCGTTAATATTTGCTCAAATTTTTCACATTTGGATTGGATTAGGGCGTTAAAAATAAATGTGGATGATTGTTAAATTTTCATGCTAAAACAAACTGCAGCTTTATTTATATATTTTGAAATCAAAAATTTTCAATGGTTTTGGAAATGAATAAGTTATTTTTTGTTGAGAAATCTTTTATTTTAACTTTGCAAATTTGCAAATTGCCGAAAGATTGGATTGGGAGGAAAAAATATAAATCCCTTAACATTAAATTCAGAATTCAAAGACTTTGAGCCACTGGCAGTGTGGCTCAAAGCCATTTTATGATAATAGGAATGTTTGAAGTTTGCATGTATGCCTTATTCCCACTTTCAAAGTTCAACTCTGGGAATTCCCCCTTGTATACATCAAAGTCCTTTTAACTTTCACCCGTGAGCATCACTGTCAAAATGGAGTTTTCAATTAAATGTGTTCCCTACAGAAGCCATAAAATGGTGCGATTGTAGAGGTTGCAAGTCATCCATCATAAAGTGGGATGAACCTTTACATCACGTACTCTTGAAGAATACAATTAATTGACCTATTTGTTCTTACGTGCTATATAAAGAATCATATATTTTAGCCCTGAAGACTTCTAACTAAAGGTATTTTTACAAGGCAAATCTCCTTACATATAATCTAGGCATTTTTTTCCTTAGCGCTTTTTTGTTGCGACACACATGCACTTTAACGATTCCTACTTTGAAACATTGCAAAATTTCAGGTTTTTTTTTTTCAATTTCACCACTAAGAAAAAAATCTCCATTCATTTCAAATGGCAAAAAAAAAAATCATTGTCAATTTCAATATGTATCTCCTAAATTATTTCCAATTGATATTATTTGTACAGGGGGCCAGGCTGCCGATTGGTTAGCGCGTCGGTCTCAAAGTTCTGGGGTTGAGGGTTCGATCCCAGGTCGGTCCTCACTGTGTGGTGATTGCATGTTCTCCCCAGGTTTACGTAGGTTTTCTTCAGGTACTCCAAGTTTCCTCCCACATCCCAAAAACATGCAGAGTATACTGTTTGAACACTTGAAATTGCCCCTAGGCATGAGTGTGAGTGTGAGGTGTTTCCCGCCTGTTGCCCGTAGTTAGCTGGGACAGGCTCCAGCACCCCACGCGATCCTTGTAAGGATAAGCAGTTCAGAAAATAAATGAATGATTTATATATAAAACACATCAGGAAATTGGGGCGCACACATTTTTTTTAGTTTCTGTTACCATTGTACGGTAACATAGGCAGCCCCACGGCTTCAGTGGTTAGCAGGTCAGCCTCACAGCTCTGGACTCCTGGGTTCAAATCCAGGTCGGTCCACCTGTGTGGAGTTTGCTTGTTCTTCCCGGGCCTGCGAGGGTTTTTCCCGGGTGCTCCGGTTTCCTCCCTCATTCCAAAAACATGCATGGTAGGCTGATTGGACACTCTAAATTGCCCCTAGGTATGAGTGTGAGCGTGAATGGTTGTCCGTCTCCTCGTGCCCTGCAATTGGCTGGCCACCCATTCAGGGTGTCCCTCGCCTCTGGCCTGAAGTCAGCTAGGATCGGCTCCAGCACCCCCTGCGACCCAAGTGAGGATAAAGCGTTTCAAAATGAATGTCATTCGTCTGAAAATGTCCTCTTTAATAGAGTTCACCAACCCCAAACTAAGCATTTCTATTTAACCATGACGTAAGTCTTTTTTGATTGCTTCTTTTGACTAAAGAATGTATCTCATAAATCCCAAAGTATCATTTTAAAACATACAATTTATATTTCATGTTAAAAAAATTGCATAATGGACTTGGCTGCAAACTGACCATGTTTGTTTTATAATGAAGTGTGTAAGTGAGAGAGATCAAGGTCACTGATTTAAATGGTAGTTATACATCTGGAGTATCAGCAGCACACCATGTGGTACGTTCACAAGCTGCAGAGGACGATGTACGTGCACGTGCCTGCCCCTGGGCAGTCCACTTATAGACACTTAATAGCACGAATACCAAGCTCACCTCGGAAGCACCCTTACACTTTTTAAAGAAACAACCTCCACACCAAACAATTAGTTTAGAGGATGTCAATGCAGTAATACAATTTATAGCTTTCACTGTCACAATATCATATTTATAGTTTTAACTGTTAAATTACTGAACACAACATGGTGGTGCAAGATAATGCTAAGCCCATGATTTAGCCTTTCTTGTAGGACAAAATTATTAACTTATTGACAGTGTTAGACGTCCAATCCATTTGAACTAACTATTAATGATGAACTAATGTAAATTCACAGCAGAAAGATGAAAAGAACAAAATGATTGGACATCTATTATCAACAATGGCAGCCAATTCATTGAATAAGCTCTCACTGCTCATTGCTTTGATAATGCTTATTTTGAACTCCCCTAAGCAACTAACAATCGAAAATGAAAAACATAGAGCAAATTCACTGTGTGCATGTTTTTTGGAATGTGGGAGGAAACCGGAGAACCCGGAGAAAACCCACGCAGGCCCGAGGAGAACATGCGAACTCCACACAGGTGGACTGAACTGGATTCAAACCCAGGACCCCAGATCTGTGAGGCCGAAGCGCTAAGCACTCATCCGCCAGGCAGCCATAATTTTTATTTACTAATATATATAAATAATGGATTATTGTTATGCAAAGAAAACTTCACAACCAATACATGCAGAAACACCTGCTTTTATATCATATTGTTTTCTAAATATCCAATCCATTACTGATTGAGGTTGGCAAAAAATTTGCCACTTTATGTCTAACCCATGATTCATTTATTCATTTTCTGAACTGCTTATCCTCACACGGGTCGCGGGGGGTGCTGGAGCCTATCCTAGCCATCTTCGGGCACGAGACGGGGGACACCCTGAATTGGTAGCCACAAATCGCAGGGCACGAGGAGACGGACAACCATTAACGCTCAAACTCACTACCTATGGGCAATTTTGAGTATCCAATCAACCTACCCCGCATGTCTTTGGAATTTGGGAGGAAACCGGAGTACCTGGAGAAAACCCACGCAGGCCTGAGGAAAACATGTGACCTCCACACCTGGATTTGAACCCAGGACCCCAGAACTGTGAGGCCGACACGCTTACCACTCAGCCGCCAGGCCATTCTAACCAATATTTTTTTTTTTTAAAACACATGCAAAATGTACTAAAACATGCTATCTGTATAAATGTACTTATTGTTACTCCTTTTGAGTCCGATAAAGGTTCAAGTCATTGGGAGCTTTTTTACAGACATATTATCAAATAAATACCACAACCGCCAGATACTATATACGTACATGACAAGCAAATAGTGGTGTCCACCTCATTGACCACATTATCCCAAAAGGAATACCGTTTTCCTCATAGAACCCTATTTCCTCTAAACAGACCTGTCTTCAAAGCGGCTGATAATAACACAACACAATCTTTTAACTCATTAGAGGCCATTGACAGCAATAGACGTCTAATCCAATTTGACTGGGAGGTGCAAGGGAGGCGGTTTTGACTGGAAAGGGCTAATGAACAAATGTGATATCTAACTAACAAAATGTGTTATTGATATGTAATTGTGATCCACACATTACGGTTGAGGAATTTAATTGTTGCTTCATACTTTACATTTGTCCATTCGCCATTCCCAATCAAAGTGGATTGGCTGCCTAGCCTCATCAATGGTGCTAAAAGATAAACAATCCCAGCCAATTATCCCATTGTAAATTAATTGGACCTCTATTGTTGTCACTGGCAGCAAATCAAATAATTAGCACACAAATACAAATATTACGCCTACCAGACCATAAAATGCAAAGTTTACCCGAGTGACCACAATGACTTTCTGTGGAACATCATCCGGTGGTGGTTTGGACGTCCAGCGCCTTGAATGGCAGTGAAAGATGAGCAACCACTTCTCCCAGTTTAGAAGAATTGGACGTGTGTGTACGTCAATGGCAGGCAAAGAGTTATAGAACACCTCTGAGGTCAAATTGTGGAACATTTTCGCACTATCACCATCACTAGTGACAAGTGTAGGTTTTTTGTCATTTGGGGTGTCCTAGGATCGAGTGTAAAAGTTGATGGAACTGCGGGGGGGCACTCACCTCGGACGCGCCGAGTCGCACGCACGTCGCCAGCAACGCCAGAAGCAGCAGCACGGTGGAGCTCATCTTGCTGCCCAGCCTGGAGCCTCTGCGACGGACCGAGCATTTATGGAGGCTCCGGAGGCCCGCGGTCCTCGGCCGGCAGGGTGCGCGCGGCGGGGGACGCCGGCTCTCCCGGTGGGGACAGTGGCTCTCTCGCCCCGGCTCGGATTGAGCCCTGGTGGTCGTCGCACGCTGATTGCAGCTATCCAGAAGATGAAAAACGAGGCAGTGTCCAAATCAGCGGTTGCTTTTTTGTCCGAAAATGTGATTTTTAATCCGCATTAGAAGATCAGATCGAGTTTGCTCGGAGCGTCGGACTGATGCGAAGCAGCGTTATTCCCAAAAAAAGAACTTCAAAACACCGCAACGATCCAATGTGATCAAATCTTTAAAAAGTATTAATTCGGACAGACATTGAAAGTGCTCCAATGGTTTCTCCCCGAAAAGTCTTGTTATTCTTTAACTTTGATCCATGAGGCGTCCACTGCTTGCAGGTGGCAGTCCTTTGGGACTTGGTTCTGTTTCCCAGGAGGTTTCTAAATCGTGTGCGAAGATAGGCCTGATGAGGCAGCAGAAGAGGTGGCGGTGTGAGGGCTAAAGCACACTTCCAAGATTCTACTGTTGGTCTCCTTAACGCTATACTCTCCCGCCCCCTGTCTCGGGAATGCCTCATCATCTGCATAATAGCACAAAAGAAACACTAAATACTTGCTCCAATATTTCCCCAAATCATGATCATGATATTCCACTGAATCCTTTAGACTCACATTCTCTTTTAGGCATTGTGATGTGAAGGAATGTATGTATAATTAAAAATGACAATAGGTTCTAGTGATCAAATGGAACAAGATATAATAGTTGGATAGGTGAATAACTTCAAAAAGAAACACAGCATAAGTAGTAGGGACTAAGAAGTAAAGTAAATGTACTTGTGTATTTGTTTAAGTGTATGAAAATTATCTGGTCAGGGAAAGTTTTGAACATATTGACACCGAGTCATTTTCTATTGTTTTTATTGTTGTATAGCAGGGGTGGCGAACATGCGGCTCAAGAGCCGCATGCGGCTCCTGGCCAAAATGAATGCAGGTCTTTGCTTCTTATCATATTTTGTATATACTGTGGCTCTTTGCCTAGTTTCATGTTTCTCTTATTTTAATTCTCTCTTGAAACACACTCCAATTCATCAGGGCCCATTCAAAATAAATAAATTATATTTTAAAAATAATTTGGCAGATTTTTTATATGCTGCTTCTGTCGTAAGGGGTGGCTCTTTGACTCTCACAGTTGATTTTTTTTGCTATTTGTGTCTATTGTGCATTTTAGAATGATGTCTTAGTGTATTTTTTGACTATAAGTCCCACCAGTTTAAAAAAAACAACCAATTTATCATAAACCAAGAACAAGCATATGTTAAAGTAACAATAGTAAAATAGAGAACAGGTTAAATAGGCACCTGCTTTTCAGTTTTTCAGAACACTATAGCCTAAAAAATATCAGGCCATGAAAAAAACATATATAAGTCGCACTCCCAGCCAAACAATGAAAAAAATGTGACTTTTGTAGTTCGGAAAATACGGTAATCATTCATCTGCATAAGTTGAATTATTTCAAATGAAATTTAAAAAAAAAGATTTATTTTTATTATCTATATGCAGATTTGTTTTAATGTAATGAAAGAAAAATAGTTAAAGTAGGTTGTTCTATATAGATGTATACACATCTCATTGAATTAAATTCAATGAGTAGGAATATATTAATAGAAATGATACTTTGGGTAAGTCTTACAAGAGAACTCTTATGGTATTCCTAATATTTTTCAAACCTCTCCTTCAAAGGCAATATTGAATGTAGCACAAGAAGGTTGTCTAATTATGATTCATGACACAACTTCATCATTAATCAGTGGAGGCAACAACTGAGGGTTTATTGGGTTTCAGCACGACTACCAATCACTTGTCTCTGTATTTCATACAGAATAGAAAGCACTTGAACCACTACAGAATGCATATTAAATTTGCAAATAAATCACTGTTGTCTATTTAATGTATAACGCAGATAAGGAAGTAAGACAAACATTAAAGTACCACTAAGTTGAGAGGTAATGTGACCTTGGAAACTAAAATAAGACTTCCCATTCAAATGTCATTCGCCAGTTGAGTCATATTCAACCATAGCCAAAGATTGAGGAAATTGATTGAATGTAGCAATAAAATTCTGTTTTAGAGTTTAAAATTTGAAGCTGGGGAATTCCTGGTTGTGTGCCTCAAGAACGTTCATAACATTCTCGCCCCAAGACACTTGGCCTGTGAAGATTGAGAATAACTTCAGATGTCACTTTATATGGATGACAATTGGTAGTTCTCTGAAAAGCTCCATTGAAAATTGATCCGTCTTAAAGACATAATATTTACACTGACTGAAATCAATAAAGTGGCCCGGTGAATGAGTGGTTAGTGTGTCAGCCTTACAATTCTGGGGCTCTGGGTTCAAATCCAGGTCAATTCACCTGTGTGGAGTTTGCATGCTCTCCCTTGGCCTGCATGGGTTTCTTCTGGGTGCTCTAGTTTCCTCCCACATTCCAAAAACACGCATGGCAGGCTGATTGGACACTTTAAATTGCCCCTAGGCGTGGTCCCTTATGCCCTGCGATCTGCTGGCCACCGATTCAGGGTGTCCCTCGCCTCCTAGCAGGTTTGCCTGAATCAGATAATAAATTAGACCCAAAATTTTCTTGATATTTTTTAATATAATGCTAAGTTTTAATTAAAAATGTAACAAAATGTGGCATCTGGACTTGGCTTTTTATCGATGTCTCATGCAGGAACCGCTAAAGCAGATTAGAACTGAGGTTATATGAAATTTAGAACTAGCATACATGCACACTAAGCTCTTTGGGGACTGCCATTGTTAACAGGCTGGTATTTGTTGCAGCTTTTACTTCCTCATTGAATGCTGATTATCATCTTGATACTTGGCAAGATTTTGAAGAATCCGCCCATTCATTTTCTACCACTTATCCTGTTCAGGGTCAGAGGTGAGCTGGAGACTATCTCAGTCAATTAAGCTAACGTGCATGTTTGTGAAATATGGAAAGACCCGACCGGAGAAAGCCCCTACATTTACTTCTCAGTGACGTTGACTATGACAGCTGTCCAATCATGTGGCAGCCAATCTTAATTCTGCAGTGAATTGAAATTTGAAAGTTTCTGATTCGTGTGCCTTCAACCTTCATTCTTCACTCAGTTTTTTCTGGATTTCTTGATTGTGAGTGTGCGTAACATAATTTTAAATTGTTAAATTGTGTGTTCATGGTTGTGTGTGTGTGTGTATGTTTACTCAGCTGCCACTCGCAATTCCGCCCCATTGGAAAAGTGTTTGCAATTCTTATTCAATTTAATGACTTAATAAAAGGAGAACAGGCAGACTCCACACGGAAAGGCCAGAGCCTGGGATTGAAACCTTGATCTCCAACCTGCGAGGTGGAGGTGTTAATCACTCTATCACTGTGCCGTGTTTTAGTTTAGGGAGATTCTGTATTTCCAATGTGTCTCGAGTAAAGCTTAAATTCACATAAAATCCAGCCTTCAGTCTGTTGCATAATAGGCATTTGATAAAATTTCTATTGGTGGATATAGTATACTGACTTCTCTTATTACCTCAGAACAGGCAGCAGCCAAGTTATCAGGAACATGAGGTTGTCTGTAAATATCACAGGAGTTATTCTAGGAGTCACGACCTTTTGATGGCCACTTGTGTTTGGGGAACATTTCGCAAACAATGAAGTTCACGCTGCAATTTGATTTCAGCCGAGCTACTTGTACCACAAATAGAACTGCAGACATTTTCATAGTGGTATAGTACAAAATTACAGAAAAAATATCATTAGACTTCCTTAAATGGTGAACTCACCAAATTTTCTTCAAGTCAAATCATGTTCAGCTGAATAATAGGATGCCATTGTTTATCTAACTTGAGCCAACAGGGGAAACAAAATGAGCTATAGGGCTAAATTTACACTGAGCCATACAGTACTTCTACAAGCTAGGACCAAAGCCACCCATACAATAATACCAAAACTTACAAGAAAACTTCTGCATAAACTTGGTAAAAAAGAATAGGATTTGTATTTATTGGACAAAAGTAAAAGGGTCATTTTGCCATAGATGTTTACGAACTGTAGTAGTAAGACAAAAGTGATCCCGGAGCCTTTTTAATGTGAGGTAACAGGCAACCATGCTAAATACCAGAAGTGGGAGTTAGTCACATATGTGCAACTCGTAAGGAAGGAAGTTCGAGTCTTAACCTTTAGGTTTTGAGCAAATCCCAAGGTACTGTAGGAAAAACAACCAAGACACAGTCTGAGAATTTTTTTAAAGCAAAGTGAGTCAGATGGATTAAGAAAGTCATAGGTATAGTTTAAAAAAGAATTCAGTCACCATTTTTAAACTCCTTTGCACCAGTTATTTGTAATTATGTTAGTTAATGGTTGTAACCCTTTCAAAATTACATCAGATAAACTATTGAGTTGTTTGTTCTTTATAAAAATATGTTTGTGAATGATGCCAATAAACTTTGTTTAATGGTACTCTAATCAGGGGTGTCAGACTCGGGTTGGTTCACGGGCCGCGTTAACGTCAACTTGATTTCATGTGGGCCGGACCATTTTAGATAAACTTAGAGAGACTTTTTATAAATGGATTAAAAGAACTGGATTAAAAGAACTGGATTAAAAGCCCTGAATATTCAGTTTTTTATAGATCTAAAACAATGTTTATTTTAGCTTTTTAATATATTTTTAGATTTTACAAAATGATTTTTGAACTAAAAACAAAGAAAAAAGGATTAAAAAATTACAATTATTGATTTAAAAGGGGGAAAATCAGGAAATTTAATATACATCTATACTCTTCCTTTTAATTTGATCCTAAAAAAGAAAGTCGGCATTCATGATTTACTTTCCCGGGCTACACAAAATGATGCGGCGGGCCAGATTTGGCCCCCGGGCCGCCACTTTGACACATGTGCTCTAATGGAACTTTCTTCCGCATTGACTATTATTCAAAATAAAAAAAATAAGAATAGTTTATCCAGATATCAACAAAACTTCAGTCCTGTGATATATACATTTGATTAATGATGAATTTAAACGTCATATAAGATTTTAGATTTGAATTGTACCTTAGTAAACAGAATCCAATTCACACATCATCCTTAATTCTATGTACATGCTTAACTTCATCTACTGTACACGATGGACTGTATGTACATGAATGTGTTCAGACAAAGAATGAATGAAACTGGACAGGAAGATCATCTGGCTAACCCCCCAACATCCCCACACCCCTTTCATATTGGCTAACACACACACTGTCCCAAGCTGACAATCATTTTTGCCAAGGGTTGAGGACAGAAGATCCTCTATGTTTAGCGAGTTAGTGAAAAATGACAGTACTCGCCCAAATATTTAAGAGCTCTCAGAGGATCCGGAGAAGGTCACAGCTCCGTGAGGCAATCGTCAATTGAACAATGATGGCATTTGATTTCATGTGTTTTTTCCCCCAGTGATGGCAGCGAGGATTCAGTAGTTAATTGGAGAGAGCAGAGTTCCCTCTCCTCGGTCAGATGTTACAGATGAAAAACAGAAATCTACTGTATTTGTATTATACAAAAGATTATGGGTTAAGTGTGTCAATGTGTATGTGTTGGTCCATGATCATCTGTTTGCGTGCAAATTGCTGCTCATGGATGTGAGCTGGATTAGAAACTGTCAAATAGAGTGTCTCAAGTCGTTACCTGGCCCCCTATAGCCATGCTCAAATTCACTCACCACCACTCAGCTTTCTTAATCCGAGAAGAGATCAAAAGAAAATAACAGTGATGGATACAGGTGATGCTGCACAATAAGTGTGTGTACTGACTCATATCTGGCGATACAATTTCTGTCACGATACACAGGTCATGATTTGATTCGATTCTGATTAATCCCGATACTATGCTTTAAGGCGATTAGTGCAATATTTGTATATCAATTTGGAAAACATACTACTTACTGTATACTGTATACCAGTGGCGGTCCGTGCATTTTCTCGTAGCGCCTTCAACGGGTAAAATCCACTTCCTAGCAGCATTTAATGATTAAATACAAATACTGGAGCTTTTCAAACATTACAACCATGCCAGGGGGGTGATTTCCCCGGGAAAAGACAGCGATGGACGTCAATGGCGAAACGGCAAAAAATGCACTAAAATGGGATAAAATCCACTTCCTAGCAGCATTTAGTGATTGGAGCTTAAATACAAACACTGCTTTTCAGATATCAGTACTTGGCCCATAATTGAAATATTATTTAGGAATATATAGCCATATTTTACACACCAAAAATCCTTTTTAACTATACACAATATCCATCCTCCTTTCTTTCTTCCTTCTTTTCTATCGCCATCAAAGCTAACGCTGAAAGTCGAGCCTGTCCTGTCGTATTTCTGGCATAGTCCGTCTTGAAAATGGCTTTAAATCAACACAACAATATATTTGCTTGTGCATCTAGCTCCAGATACAGTTTGGTAGCTAAACATAGTTGGTGAAAGCGATGATGTATCCCTACGCCTGCAACAAGGCAATGACGTATCCCTATGCCTGCGACAATACATTGTGGTGTTGCCAACTCGAAATCTGATTGGTTAAAGCAACAGTCTTATCGGCGCTTGTTTAATGCAGCAGAGCCCGCAGAACTGATTGTGAAGGCTTTGAGGCAGATTTCTGACCCTGGCAACAAATAATGGCTGAAATGTGATTGGTTAAATGCTTCAATATGAAAACACACATTTGGAAGCAGTGCAACCAGGGGGGAAAGCAATGAAAGGAAGTTAACAGACAATTTGGAATTATTTAATAAGTATTGATGGACAAAATACAATATATGATTCAGATATTTCTTAGGCCAGCAGAGAAGGCCTTGAAGGCCTTGACGGCCCGCCACTGCTGTATACTAGTCACCACAGATCAAAAGGGCAAAAAAACTTATTCACGTGAGGTAGAACACTTGTTTTGGCCTAGAAATTACTTTTCACTTATTGAGTAAATGCAATACTTTGTTTAAATTAAATATGGAACTTGAGCTGGGAAACAATGTCCTCGTGCGTCCAAGCATGATTACTATATCTCAGGGCACGTTGTTTGACTTCGAATGACTAGTGGGCGCAAATGTTAGTGCAAGTACTGTTTATATTCATCAAAAACATACGTTTAAGGATATTCAGACGGATTTTGATACGAGAATCATGCCATGTAATAATGCGATATATTGCAGAATAGATTTTGAAAAACATCTTTACTGCGAAATATGTACTTTTCGAGATCTAATTTCTTACTAGTCGTCATCGTACACAAGATGGTTGCCAGATATGCACAGCACCTTAAGTCAGCCTCCCTAAAATGATCCAATCTTTTGCCGTAGATATCGATTGCCGTCAATGGCAGCCAATGGGTTAACCCGAGCACAATTCTGGAGGAAAAAAATTTGGCCTAGTTTCTAATTTCCTTTTTATATTTAAACAGTATGGGTACTCAGCCAATCACATTCAGCCAGTTGTCAGAATCTGTACAGGATCCAAAAAATGGTATCAGTGCAACACTAGTTTTAATACATGAAAGGTTCAATCAATTGCTCCCTACGGTGTAGTGTTGTGTAGATATAAGACAATTATTATTCATAATTATTCACCATAGTCCTAATCTAGTGAAGCAAACTGGAAATAGAAAATCATGTGACAGAGCACCGATGCATGGGATCTGTCAACATTGGCTAACAGATGAGTCCAAACGAGACCGTGAGAGACTGACGGTGAGGAATTATTGGAATGCTCTCTCGAGAGCGACATTCAGAAACGGAAAGAAAGACAGACAGAGAGGGATACCAAGGTGTTCATAGGGATGTCAAGTGAAGAAATACAATTCAAAAGGGACAAATAAAAAAATGGTGGGAAGGAATGCAATGTGGCGTTTGCAATGGAAAAATATATGTTGAGGCAAAAGCCGTCAGTATTCATCCATATAGTTTTATCTAACAGAGAAAGGAAATTAACAAGGATGAAGAGATTCTTTGTGATATGGGGTTATCATGCTCTTGACTTATACTTGCTTTTTTTCATTTAAATGAATGCAAAAATGCCATCACTTATTCCAGCTTCCCCCCCAAAAAAACAACACCCTGAATAAATGTTGTAATAAAGTATATCTTTTAAAAAAATAATTCAATGTTTTCACATTTTACATTATCTAAATGGTTAATGTACTGCTGCCCACCTTGGCCACCTGGGGACAGTCGGATATACTGTACTTGAACATCTGTACTGTACAGTTTATATGACTGACCTTGACAAGGATAAGGAATAGATGACTGGGAAAAACGGCCGTGGGAACCTCTGGGTACCTTTAAATAAATTTGCAATACATGGCTCACGATACTCATTATCTCACATAATGGCAATACTACAACAATTACTAATACATACATGGGTCAAGAAATTAATCTACATTGCTCTATGGTACAACAAGCTATTTCTATTTCTTTTGTCGTATGTGTATATGTATATATATATATATATATATATATATATATATATATATATATATATATATATATATATATATATATATATATATATATATATATATATATATATAAATATTTATATACACACATATACACAGTGAAATCAACTATAGCTGTCTCCAGATATTATTTTTACAGTTTCCTCGTTTGTTTCGTTAACAATTGAAAACATAAAACAGCAGTCATCTGTACATTGGATTTCCGGTCCATCTTAAATTAAAACTGATGGATTAAAAAATAAAAAATAAAATTTAAAAAACCTGTGATTTACAGGTTGCTTTTCATGCTTTTTACTTTGAATATGTATTAAAGTGGTATGTCCGTGATCTGAGCAACCCACTGCTGTTGTGGTGGCCCGGGTTTGATTCCGTTTTGTGTGGGTTGCGTCAGGAAGGTCATCCGGTGTAAAACTTGTGCCAAATCTATCATGCGGATTGATTGTTTCGCTGTGATGACCCCTGAGGGGATAAGCCGACAAGTCACTCAATCTGTATATGTATTAAACAAAGTAAAACTTTGGATGTATTATAGGTACAACTATCATGAGCAATTTGTAGAGAATATTTTGAGAGGAATACCAGATGATGGTCATGTCACACTAAGGACAACGTTATCAGGAAGCGACATTGTAAACAGGAATAACAGGGAGGAGGCTTAGCCAAGACAGAAACATTTTTAGCTCAATATTTATAAATACTACACCTGTAATGCTGTTTGACTGTGCAAACTCTCAGCATGAACGTAACATCCCAATTCTTCGTCAGCATGGTCCCTCACCTAATGACGGTATGTCCCAAAGCCCTAGATTTTGCTTAAAAAATGCAAACACCTCCCCAACATAGACTCATAGTACATATTTCACTGAAGTCGCTAAAGCTGAATTGTAGTGAGCACATTTACAGTATCCTTATTTGATTCTACTTGACAAGTTGGGACACACAACTGAGAACAAATACTGAGGCATGTGGACACTTGAGTGACTTTGTAAATTCCCCCTCCATTCATGACTTTAATTTATTAGCCCCATTTACACAGTGATTAGAATGCAGAATACGCTCAGCACGTTTGAAATGACTTGCCGTCTCGGGTATGAATCCATTCCAATAAATACTGTGAATGTTTCTTATGCTGCCGACTGGAATGTGGTTCGCCCTAAAAATCAATGTTATCTCATCAACCAGTATTTCTCATTGTATACTATAGACGTGTTTGTACGCATTTTTGATCTTGGGAATCATCACGTTGTTGTTGTTTTTAAACATTTTCTATTGTGCTTATATTTCAGTTGAGCTCCTTTCATTCATTTTGCTGAACCGACCGCTTTATCCTCATTAGTGTCACGGGGGTGCTGAAGCCTCTCCCAGCAAAGGCGGGGGAGACCCAAATCGGTGGCCAGCTGACCACAGGGCACAAGGAGACAAACAACCATTCATGCTCACACTCATACCTAGGGGCAATTTAGAGTGTCCAATCAGCCTACCATGCATGATTTTGGAATGTGGGAGGAAACAGGAGTACCCATAGGAAACCCACGCAGGCCCGGGTAGAACATGCAATTTCCACACAGGTGGACCAACCTGTATTTGAACCCAGGACCTCAGAGCTGTGAGACCGACGTGCTAACCACTCTCGCCACTGAGCCACCCTAAAGAGAACACCTTTTCCACCAATCTACACAGTGGGTTCCAACCTTCCTTTGGGGGGTTTGCACGTTCTCCCCCAAGCCTGCATGAGTTTTCTCCAGATTGCTCCAGCTTCCTATCACATTCAAAAGCATGCACGGTAGGCTGGTTGAAGACTCTAAATTGCCTCTAGGCATGAATTTGAGAGTGAATGGTTGTTTTTCTCAGTTGGCCCTGCGATTGCCTGGCAACCAACAGGCTGGAGTGACATGGTGTCCCCCGCTTACTGCACACAGTTAGCTGTAATAGGCTCCAGCACCCCCACGACAAGTTGCTCATTAAAGGGTCGAACGTCTTGGGTGCCTGCTATTTAATATGTCCAGTGTAATGATCACTTTCCCTGAAATCATTCATGTTTAATGCTTATTCTAAGCTCTTACACTTCAACTACAACTGCCTATATTTTCTAAAGAAAAAATTAAAGGAAGAAAAGAAAGAAACAGCTCTAAATGCCAACAGTTTCAGATAAAACTAAATAGAATACATGAGCTGTTAGGTAGATTAGACTGGATAGTTTACCTCACATATACAGTAAGTGTTTGAATAGAACATCTAAACTCAGTTTAGTTTCAGAGGGGAGGAAACTGCTGGAAGAGTAGAAAGATGGTTATATTCTATCCAGACAGAAGCACACTATCTCAACTAAATTTAGGGTTTGGCTTTGATTGCTTCATGGTGCCACTCTGGCTAAGCTAGTTATTTTTGATCAGCAAATACTGTACATCTGAGTCACTGCTTGGTTGCATGTTAAAGTCTGTTTTCTATTCCCATTCTATTTATACTCAACTTTGTTTGTATTTGCTGCTGGGGGATAAATGGGACAGTATATTTTCCAATGTCCAGTGTCAAGCAAAAGTTATATATGGGTAAGTTGGTTTACCTTCTTCAACTTCATACACTATATCACACCTGTATGCCTCTAATGCTTACAGTGATACATCTACCGGGAATGACGGGGCATCTGAAGTATTTTAAGTTATTCGTAGAGCATGTACTTTTTTCTTTTTATTTGCCTCTTATAACTGCAGAAGGAAATATTGCTATTAGTAACTCATCTTAATGGTGTAGTGCCTCACTATTAAGCACCTGTTTGCCCACTATTGAAGTCACATTTATCCGTACCCATCACTTTTTATCACTTCTGTGCTCCACAGACTTTGTTGCCTCTGTCAAAATGAAAATAAAGCTGATAAAGATCTAGTAAAAAGTTATGAAATGCAACTTCAAAAGAAATTAATGTGACTGCCTTAAGCTTTTTTTGGCACTCTCCTGTGCAGCTGTGAGTGAACTAAAAGTTGAAACACCTCCACATGCCATAAATTACAAAGTTGTCAAGTCCTCCCCTGCAGAATCTTGGAAGGCTTTTCTACGCAGCGAGAACGTGCACACCTGCATTTACACAAGCTCTGCACAAACATGCACATACATAATAACCAAGTTATATCTCAAAACAAATGCAAAGACACCCATGCCCACAAATTAACTATTCATTTTCACTTTTGCAAGGCCTTCTCTGCAGGCCTAAAAAATATCTGAATCACAGACTGATGTCAATTATATTTTGGCCAAAAATACTTATTAAATAATTCCAAATTGTCTGTCAGATTCATTTCATTGCTTTTCCCCTGGTTGCACTGTTTCCAGATGTGTGTTTTCATATTGAAGCATTTAACCAATCACATTTCAGCCATTATTTGTTGCCAGGGTCAGAAATCTGCCTCAAAGCCTTCACATTCAGTTCTGCAGGCCCTGCAGCATAAAATAAGCATGGTTAAAACTGTTGCTTTAACCAATGAGATTTCGAGTTGGCGAGACCAATGCCATCTCATACGTCATCGCTTTCACAAACTATGATTGGTTAGTGATAGAGTTGACTAGCCAGAGCTAACAAATTATCTGTAGCGAGCTGCACAAGCAAATATATTGTTGTGTTGATTTAATAGCGCTTTTGTCAACCCACAATGCCTGAAGATTTAAATACACGTTATCATGAAAAACAATGTATTTTTGAGTCTATTTTTAATATGCATGACCAAGGTCAGAGTTCAAATGCCCGCCGCCATTTTTAAAATGGCAGATGAGCCAGGAGCCCTGTTCGGGAGTAGACTGCAGAGCAGCTCAGAAGTGACGATTTACCGAAGAAAGATCTGATAACGCTCTTACAGAACAATGCAGTGCATTCGGTACGTTGTTATTTGGGGATTCTCATTTTAAGAGTGCTTTTGATGCTTTGATCGCGTGCTGTAGCCCCATGTGGATGGAGACCGAAAAATGTTTGCAAACACATCTAATATTTCCATTTTTTTCTTCCTGTGGCTTTAATGTTGCTTACTTTCTGGGATTTGAACCCAGGTCCCACTGTGAGGCCGACCTGCTAACCACTCAGCCGCAGGGCTCCAGCACCCCTTGCGATCCTTGTCAGCAGGAGAAGCGGTACAACAAATGGATGAATGAATTAAAACAGAACTTCACTACGTATGGCCTCATGTAACACACTAAAACGTTTTAATAATAAACTCATTTCATACCATTGATGGTGCTTGAAGTCCAATCTATTTGGATTGGATGTGTTGCACTAATAAGTGCAATGAGTGCTCTGTAAGGAGTAAGAGTATATAAGAGTAAAGGTATCAATAAACTCATCATCAATGCATGAAAGCATTAGCCATATATTTTGAATTGATGTACCTGAGTTGACATGCTGGCATACATGCATTTGTCTTAGCACAGAAAAATGGGCATAAAGGTTGAAGAATAAATGCCGTAATGGTTTTGTAGGGAGGAGAGGAAATGAGAGGGATTCTACAAATGAGAGGGTTAGCAAAATGTGCTTACGAGATAGCAAGAGTGGAAAGGGGGAAATCCAAGTTTTACCTCCCAGAAGGCATTATTGGGGCAAGGATGGGCGTGTGTGATGTGGAGGAGGGGAAGGGGGAGTAAGCAATAAAGATGCCACTGGTTGACTGCTGATGAAGGTCGCCGAGTGTGAGCCTGCTTGGCGTCTACTGCGGCAGTGATTTCCCCCTCCTACAGCACATACAATGAAAATTGTGTCCGAAAACAATGCCATGCGCTGAGACAGAGTGGGAAGGCAATATGGCAGCTGAGTGGGGAAGCATGGCAAGGATATGATGTCTGGACAACTATAACAGCAGACTTTCCATGCGTGCTGCTTTGAGAGGGTTTGCCTGTTTCTCAGTGTAATAGTGAGACATTGTGAAGATGACTTGCAAAAACTTTTTGGGTGTGTTTGTGCTCAGCAACAATAATGTCTTTGTAAGAGTAATCCTCCATAAAAACATCGGCCACTGGGCAAATATGCCAAAAACCTCGGGCCGATTAGAGAATGAGGTTCCTTATTTTTGACAGCACACATGGAACTCAGGTGTATATAAAAAATAATCAATAAATACTGGTTTTGATACAAATATCCTTACAGGATGCATGTTAAATAATAGCAGTAAACCATAATAATATCAATACAGCCAATTATTTTCATTATTATTTATTTACCATTTTCATAGGAATAGATTTAGTTAAAATTTTGGAACTGATTTAATGGCATTAATCAGTTCCGCATGTTATTTAAAAAGTTGTTTTGTTGTTACTTCTGAAGTGCACACCTAATATGGCACTCAGAACTTTTCAGTATGATGGAGTTTTCCCAGGTCATTTTTTGCAGAGGATAAAGAATACATGTATGTTTGTTAGTGTCGTTATCTCTCGCTGTACATTGTTCTATGTGTTAAAATATCTGTTGCTTATAAATTGGGTTATAATACAGCAACACCATTGATAGTTGTTAGCCCATGTAGGGCTATTTGCATTGTTTGTTAGCATTAAGCTAAGTGAACCTTCCTAAACAGATTTAGTTAAAATTTTGGAACTGATTAAATGGCATTAATCAGTTCTGCATGTTATTTAAAAAGTGTTGTTTAGTTGTTATTTCTGAAGTGCACACCTAATATGGCACTCATAACTTTTCAGTATGATGGAGTTTTCCCAGGTCATTTTTTGCAGAGGATAAAGAATACATGTATGTTTTTTAGTGTCGTTATCTCTCGCTATACATTGTTCTATGTGTTTAAATATCTGTTGCTTTTAAATTGGGTTACAATACAGCAACACCATTGATAGTTGTTAGCCCTTGTAGGGCTATTTGCATTCTTTGTTAGCATTAAGCTAAGTTAACCTTCCTAAATGACAGCCATCTGATTGTTTTAAGTACATAAAATGTCAAAGTCATTACTTAGGTTTACACGGCGACACATGCCTGATTAGACAAAAAAATATACACGATTTGAAGGTCAGCAGACAAGATAGAGTTGTGCTCTGAAATGAAAAGATGTATTTTAAAAACGGTGTACAATTTTACGTGATTTGTAAATAAAAGTACGGGCCCGCCACTTAATTCATTTAAATAAACAACTGAAAAAGTCAAGGGCAGTAATAGTAGTAGTAATAATAATGAATGACCATTATCCACTTAAGCAGTGGTAGCTTGTAACCGAATACTGCAAACAGATGCCAGTTTCTTCAAACAGATGTGATTTGCATCCACTGGACTCACAAAACAGTACAATGATGCTTCACGGACATGGAAACCGGAACTTTCTCTTCCCCGGCCTTCTTCCTGCACTCTGGCAATGGCTTCAACAGCAGCTGCTCTCCCTCGCCTTCGTTCTCACTCAATCCCCTCCCCATCCTGCCTCTCCTCTCCCTCTTCTTCCTCTAGATTTGTTTGTTCTCCTTCAGCTCCCAGGTGTTTTCCTGCACGGCAAGCTTCTCTTCCGCTCTGACTCAGGTACAGAGCCAAAGCTTCCTGTCACCACGTGTAATGTATGTTGGAACAATCTACATAACTATTACACACTATGCATATTTCAGAACTAAACGGACCTAAGTCCTTATCCACCCACCCCTGAATAGACGCACACACTTCGTCCTGCTTCTTAACTCATTCTCCCTCATCCAACAATAACAACAAACCTTTCTTCCTGAGCACAGAGGAACAATGGTAGGATAGCTTTGATGGCCAACAGTAGTTTTTTTTGTAGTTATTCTCTTATCAGTTCCGACATCACCAGATCAGCGACAGATCCTGGCCGTCAAACCAAGACGTTTATCCTCACCTACTGTCAGGATGTTAGCATGGAAGTGTATTTGCATGAGTGAACAGCACCGGAAAATTTATTTTCTTATGAGGACTTGAAGCGTGTATCTACTGTAGTTGTTCATGTAAATAGATGATTACAGTTAGATATTCCAATAACTCATTCATTTTTGGGGATGCTGTAGCCAATACCAGCCAACTACGGGCAGCAGTCGGGCGACACCCAGAATTAGTTGCCAGCCAATCAGAAGGCAGAAGGAAACAGACAACCTTTCACACTCACACCCATACCTAGGGGGAGTTTAGAGTATTCAACAAACTAGTATGCATGCTTTGGGGGGGGGGGGGTGGGAGAAAATCGAAACTACCTGCAGAAACCCAATGCAGGAAGGTTGAAAGCCACCTAAGGATTAAACCCTCGATCTCAGAACTGTGAGGCGGACCTGCTAACCACTCTTTCACTGGGCTGCCTGGTTCCCTATTTATATTGTATTCATTTCTGATCATATGTATTCGTTAATATTCTGTAACGCTTATCCACACAAGGGTTGAGGGGGGCACTGGAGCCTATCCCAGCAGGTGGGAGACACCCCGAATGGGTTGCCCACCAATCGCAAAACACACAATGAAAAAGACAACCACTCACGATCACAATCACACTTCCACAAGTTGGGTATCAAACCCAGACTGCTTGCCCCGAAGTCAGGAAGAGGAACCAATACCCCATCGGCTGGCCGGAATATGCATATATAATTACAAAAAATATTACAAAGAAAACAATGATAAACAGTAAAATATGTAGGTAACATTAACTGCTGATATTTACTAAGTTCTTCCAAAAGACAAAAAAAAATCATTTGCTCTATAAAGCGGTTATGTGTCAAAAAGAAAAAATATGTGAACCTAATGAGGATAAAGCGGTTCAGAAAATGAGATGAGATGAGATATTGCAATAAGTAAAAGATGCACGCAACACCAGCACAGACACATACGTACACACAGTTGTTCCTTGCCCTTCTCTCATTTCTCTCTGTTGTCTCATTCTCTCCATGAGCATCAATACAGCCATTGATTCAATAAGGAGCATGCTTTACGGTGCCAGGGTCAGAGGCGCTGTGTTGGAATATCAGTTGCCCAGGACAACAGTCCTCCCCCACATCCTAACATGGAGCCCATGTCCTCATTGTTTCTATACATGACTGTACCAAGTAATGTACTGGATGTATGTGAGTGTCACACTTGGGCGGACAGGATGACTGTTTAAACGTGCATGTCTGTGTGTGTCCTGCGTGGGAGAAAGGAGGTGATGAGTCATGGCACAAATACCACCAGGACACAAGAGCACCCCCTGTTGTCAGGGCAGGGGAAGCCCAGCCGTGTGGGTGTATTGTCTGCAAGAACAAAGGTGACGGTGACATCACAGGACGTGTTTCTCCAACACCAGTCATGAGAGTTAGACAGGGCAGATATTTAAAGAAGAAAATGGCTACTTTTTTTTCACTTACTCACTTCTGTCTTTTTCATATCCTGTAAGGCAGGGGTGTCAGACTCGGGTTCGTTCGCGGGCCGCTTTAACGTCAACTTGATTTCACGTGGGCCGGACCATTTTAGATATAATATTTAGATTTTTTTTAAATAAATGGATTAAAAGAACTGGATTAAAAGCCCTGAATATTCAGTTTTTTATAGATCTAAAACAATGTTTAATTTAGCTTTTTTAAATATATTTTTAGATTTTACAAAATGATTTTTGAAATAAAAAACACATTTTTTTTTATTAAAAAATTACAATTATTGATTTAAAAGGGGAAAATCAGGAAATTTAATATACATCTATACTCTTCATTTTAATTTGATCCTAAAACAGAAAGTTGGCACTCATGATTTACTTTCCCAGGCCACACAAAATGATGCGGTGGGCCAGATTTGGCCCCCGGGCCGCCACTTTGATACGTGCTGTAAGGAATTACGTCTGTATTTTGCTACTGGACAGTTGTGATTCAACTTTTAAGGACAGAAGTTAATATCAGCTGCTTTCCTAACTGACTACATTCATTCATCTTCGAAAGGGTTGCGGGGGTTGCTGGAGCCTAATACAGAAAAAGATCAATTTCAGTTCAAATAAGTATACACGATAGTGTAATTTCTCTAATTCATAATACGGCCCAAACTAACACATGACTAATTTTGGAACAGACAATTTGTATAAGTTTTCGCTTCATTTCAAGCTTGCGTTTCAACTATTATCTCTCCCAAATTGGGAAGACAAAATCTAATGTATGAACACCATTGTCGGAATCCATCCACCCATTTTAATTTAATTTCATCTTTGTCCTCATTAAATGGGGGTCAACACAAGAGGGCTGGACCCGTCCCCAGCCAATCACTGGGTGCGTAGTAGAATGATGACTTTTAGAAGTTAGCGTCCCTCAAATGACCCGCGACATCCTGCAAAATCATTGGAAATCATGCCTCGCCCATTCGTTCACACTGCCGACCTCCCACTTCAAATCGATTGGACATCTAGTTTGATCAATGTGAGCGGATGAGATAGAGAAAGATGCAAAAATACCATTACTATCAAGAGAACTCAATCTAATTTACCCCATGACAAGAAACAACAAATAACTAGTAGTATTGATATTTTAGCAACATTTTAGTATCGATAATTTGATACTTTTGACAACCCAATTGCCTATACTTATTTCATAATATGGGCGATAGACCTTCAATCCTGGCAATTAAAAGGTAAACAAAAGCTTCTTAAATAAGTTCATCACTAGTAGAGTCCAATCCATTTGAAGTGGATGGCAGGAAATTAACATTTATTAATTCATTGACTGGCAACACTCCCACTTCAAATTAATTGGGCATCTAGCGCCATCAGTGCCAGTGACTTAACAAGGAAATGCTAAATTACCCTGCATTAGTATTATCAGCTGTGTAAAAATTGAATTAACCACAAACAACACATTTCTGGTGACCTGTCCAAAAACAGATAAATACTAATTATCCATACTTTTGCAGTAAAATATTGTATCCTGATACAACACCATACTTTTGACAAGCCAATCGACTCTACCTATTTCCTAAAATCTCATCTCATCTAATTTTCTGAACTGGTTTATCCTTACTAGGGTCACGGGGGGGGGGGGGGGGGGGGGTGCTGGAGCCTATCCCAGCTGACTTCGGGCCAGAGGCGGGGGACATGGGGACACCTGAATTGGTGGCCAGTCAATCGCAGGGCACAAGGAGAAAAACAACCATTCACGCTCACGCTCATACCTAGGGGCAATTTGTAGTGTCCAATCAGCCTACCATGCATGTCTTTGGAATGTGGAAGGAAACCGGAGTACCCGGAGAAAACCCACGCAGGCCTGGGGAGAACATGCAAACTCCACACAGGTGGACTGACCTGGATTTGAATCCAGGTCCCCCACTGTGAGGCCGACGTGCTAACCACTCAACTGCCGGGCCGCCCATTTCCTAAAATTGATAATAGAAATCCAATCATGTGGCGAATAAAAATGTAAACTTCTTTTAACGAGAGTGGAACATTCATTCATTCAATTTCAGCCCTCACATTTCATACGGATTGGACATCTAGCGCCCTCAAGGACAGCCAATGAGTTATGGAGAATGGCGAATAAGGAGAATTAATAATTAACAAATCAAATCCAATCAAAAGAATTTATTGTCATCATACACAGCTGCGTATAACGAAATTGGTGGTGCTACTCCACAAAGTGCGTTTTCCCAGTAAAAAAAAACATAAATAGTAATATAAAAGTATAAAAAGTCACATCCTGGATGTTGCACATTGTTATTGCACACCCCGAAGTTATTGCACAGAAGGGATTGTGTGTCGTGCTAACGCAAGTTCAGAGTCCAGATGGCTGTGGGAGAAAAAAAACTGTCCTTAAGTCTATTTGTTCGTGCTTTGTCAGACCTGTAGCATCTGCCAGAGGGCAGCAGCTGGAACAGGTTGTGACTAGGGTGGTATGGGTCCCTGACAATGGATACTTTAGCAGTCAAATACTGTATCTGGATACAACATTTCAGTACTGATCCTTCCATACTTTGACAATCATAGTAAGAATTTTAAAAAACATAAACACACCGGGACTGTATGAGTGAAACTCTCAAACTAGATTTGCAATTCATCTTCATAGTTATGGACAAGAGGACAGGACACTAGTACATGCATCAAATCATTCGCTCTCTCTCACACGTGTTCTCACACAGCAGGGAGAGGAAACTGCAACACAATGATAAGGTCTGAGAACACAATGGACTCGGCAGCCTACAGACAGAAGCCAGGACCAGTTTAGCTCTAAAAGGTCAACAAGCCTCTCCAGGCATTCATTCGGTTCCCCCAGTTATTATTGTTCCACATTATAATGATTACTCTGATGGCCTGTATTTTGCATCTGTAGGAGACATCCGGAAATACCGATGAAATATGAAAATGCAGGCCAGCAAGGTGAGGACAGGGAAAAAGTTAGTTACTGTTTTGGAGGGAATTTCTTTGACGTCAAGAGTCACACGAACAAGCCCATACTTGGAGAGGACCTGCAGAATAACCTGTGATCCATTGTGATGAACATTTGATGAATTGTTAAATGTATCACGACTAAACTTGGCATCACGGCAAAAGTAATGCAGTGGTTGTAAATAATGTTCAAAATAAAATATATATTTATTTATATATAAATATTTATGAATAGAAAGTCCTCCAGAGAAATAAACATTACCCAGGTGGTGCATAAAAACTATGTACAATAGGTAGAATGTGTACTTAATTACATATTTATTGATTGTTTGTTCTTCCTTTCTCTCTTACGACTATAAAGACATTCAGATTCCTGTTCTCCATGTCTAAGATGAGCAAGACAAGTATATAAGAATACACTAAAATAAAAAACAATATGTATGTGTATATATAGTATGTAGTTTGTAAAAGAAAATGTTAGTGTTTTAATGTGTCCATAAATCATGATTTCTTCCTTATAGTTCTATATTCTTCCTGTTTTTTTTATTTATCAAATATCCTTTTCCTGAGGAATGTTAGAATTTGCAAATATTGCATTTTTCTGTGGAGGGGGGTGTACTGTTAGTGTTTTTTTGGATGGTCCTAATTCCTTTTTTTTATACATTCTTAATTCAGGATTTGAATGTTTCTTTTTTGGTATTTCTTAATCCTAATGTTTGCATAGTCTTTATAAATCATTTTTTCCCAGCAGGCTATATACCCTTAAGTAGCCATTAGAGTTGAAATTTAGCTTTTAATCGCAAAATATACATTTCTGGACCAAAAGTGTGGAATCACCAATCAGGGGCCTCATTTTTAACTCAAATTGAATAAATATAAACATTTACTTTTCAGAGTAGTGACAGCATTCTTTCAATTTTATATATTCTTTTCTATTAGGGTTAGGGTTAAGTAAAATGACACGTCAATAACGCTTCAACAAAATACCAATACAATGTTCTTAACTCAATTCACATTACTTAACTCAATTTTGTGGCCATTTTAGGAGAGTGGAAACTAATGTTCCCATCATCTGCGCGATCAAGATTTCAGTCCATTATTTCAAACCCTTTCGTCTTCTTTATTGCTGTAAAACAGATTAGGACAAGACACATCAGCAACTGTGCGTCATATTAAGAAAAGATTAAAGTATCCATTATTGGCCTCATTTGCTATTTGGAAATTTCTGGTGAAAGATTATTGAACACAGCATTCCGATTGCATTGGCATGAATTTAAAAAGATGGCACAACTTCAAAAGGCAGCTTTAGTTTATTTTCAATGAATGTTCCGTGCTAGTAAACCTCGGCCCTGCCAACTATTTTCACTTTCTGAAAGGGCTCCAAGCAATCCAAATCTCTTGGGGGTGTAAACCTAACTTGAGAACATGTTGCCAGGCTCTAAAAACAGTACAAGTATAAACGGAAATCATTGGTAATGGGACCCATTCCTATTTAGATAGACATTTCTCACCATTTCAAATGCATCTAATGTCCGAATATAATTTTGCAGTGAGAGGTTTCATGTTTATCTGTAATTGGACTCTTGATTTTTTTTTATTGCTTTGAGAATTATTTTAACTGGAAAAATTACTGTAAATGATAACGACAAAAACAAAACCACAGCTAGTAATCAGGGGAATGAGTGGATACACGCACAGTGAGTTGGCAGTGGGAAGGACATCCACACTTCATTGTTCGTTCCCTTTTTGAAAAGCTCGTTAAAACTTATTTCCCTCCCAGCAAAATCGCCAGTCTCCCACCACCTCTATTCCTCTGTCTCCCCTTCTTTACACCATCAACAATGGAGTATTCTGCAGTGTCCCATTTAAGTGGAGTCACACCCAGAGCCAAGGCCATGATGCGATGGGAGATTGTTGGGTGCTGGCCAACCGGGTGGGACGCAAGCTCTCCATTTTTGTCTGGGAACCTGAATCCCGCCTTCACATTAAGGGCAAGGGGGCGCATACTATGTTTGGTGATCCTGCATATATCCAAACAAATCAAATGTCTAGGTGTTAATCAAAGTGTAATCTAGACGTCCATTTCTATGTGACTGGAAAGGGCAAATGTGCGAATAAAGGTGAGCAATCATAGCCAGTCCTCCTGATTGGCAGGAAATGTCAGTCTATTTTGGGTCTTATTAATTTGGGGTATTTATGGGTCAATCCGTTATATTTGGGTCATTCTAAGTGCATTTTGGGACATTTCAAGGTCATTTTTGTGTGTACATTTTAGAGACATTACTGTTGAGTTTAGGGCATTTTGAGGTCACTTCCTGTTTATTACTCACCCTTTATTGATTTAAGGGCATTTTCAGGTCAGTTCTTTCTGACTTTAGCTCACTTTCTTTTGGTTCTAAGCACTTAGGGTCACTTTTTGTTGGTTCTGGGCACTTATGAGTCACTTTCTGATGATTTTAGGGCATTTCCCCTGGCATTTCCGGTCACCTCCTATTAATATTTGGGAAATTCCGAGGAAGTTTTTTATGTTGGTGAAAACAAATTACTCTAGTTCCGTCAATGGCCCTGAAACATACTTTGCCGGACATTCATTTGCAGTACCTGTGAGAAAATCTTGCTGCCATATTGATTTCAGAGTACTGAATGCCATTTTGAGTGGGTTCTATTGTAAAAACAACTTGGAGTAGGCAATTGAGGAATTAAAAATTAATGTGGTCTCAAGCTTTGCGGGACAAGACACATCATGTAGTCAAAGTAATAAAATAATAATGTTTCAAGGACCATTTTTGATGCGACCATTTTGTTTAAATTATAATGGCTATCCATCATATAAGGTTGCTATGTAAACCTGAGTATGTTCCCAAAACCTAAAAGACTTAAAATACATGCACTTGTGTGGTATTATATAATTCATCCATCCATTCATTCATTCATTCGTTCATTGATCTACCGTAAAGCGCATCTTTGTAAGGGTTGTGGGGGTTGCTGCAGCCTATCCCAGCTGACCTGGGTGAAAGACAGACTACACCCTAGACTGGCTGTCAGTCAGGCGAAGGATACACAGAAAGACCATTCGCACTCACAATCATACTGCCACCAACGGGAATCGAGCCCATGACAGCCCACACCGAAGTCAAGCGGATGAAAGTCGACACCATCAGATATAGTCTAATTCACAAGGCTAAATCAAACTCAATCAAAGATTGTCATACCAGGCCAACCAATCACAAGATAACTTGGCCGTAGAACACCAGATTCATACCTTATACGCACTGAAACATTGCTTTTATCAAAGAAACAAAACATTCTTCTGTCTTTTCATAACTTATTTGACAAATAATAGATATAGCTCCAGTCACAAGTATAGATGTTTGCTGTTAAATCTTCCTGTCCCCCTCGTAAAGCTAATTAATCCATCTCTTTCACAGTCTTTGGCGCAGGAGTTACAGGCAAAGGCAGAAACACAATGTAGTATGTCTATTTTCACATTTTGAAACTCAGCCAACCTTACTTTAATGCACATGTGTCAAAGTGGCGGCCCGGGGGCCAAATCTGGCCCGCCGCATCATTTTGTGTGGCCCGGGAAAGTAAATCATGAAGCCGACTTTCTGTTTTAGGATAAAATTAAAATGAAGCGTAAATATGGATATTACATTTCATGATTTTCCCCCTTTTAAATCAATAATTGTAATTTTTTAATCATTTTTTTCTGTGTTTTTAGTTCAAAAATCATTTTGTAAAATCTAAAAATATATTTAAAAAAGCTAAAATAAACATTGTTTTAGATCTATAAAAAACTGAATATTCAGGGCTTTTAATCTAGTTCTTTTAATCAATTTATTTTAAAAAAATCAAAATATTATATCTAAAATGGTCCGGCTCACGTGAAATCAAGTTGACGTTAAAGCGTCCCGCAAACCAACACGAGTCTGACACCCCTGCTCTAATGAGATATTAATTAATATTAAATCTGAGCCTCCAAGATCCACAAACAGGTTAAAGAGTTTAAGAGTAAAAACTAGCCCACTTTGTTTCGTACATCCACGTCAAACTCCCCACCTTTTCACAAAGCCAACAAACACACATGCATCTACACTACTACAATACACGCTCTTATCGCCAAAGGCTAAAAGGTCGACCTGTAGCTGTTAGTCACTATCATGACAATCTGTTAGCTATAAGTGCCACATAGGGAGCTACCAACATACACACACTTGCACACGTGTGCACGTCTAAAAGGCCAAACTGACTTCATTGTCTCATAACATAACATCTGACAGTCCCTTACTGCCTAATTATATAATTATGCCTTGTCTGATTGCGGCGAGGAAGCCTATACGAGGGAGGCCCTTTGTGTGGCTTGATGGAATGCAATGCATTTGGCATTTTTCAGCAAAAGGCCATCTTTCTGAAAGTCGCCGCCAAAAGGACCGTAGGGTGAGATCACGGCTACTAATGCCCACTCTTCTTCTTTTCTCTCGTCTGAGCCCCGCTCAGTCCATCATCACCCTAAGACTTGCTTAATATGTCAGCTACTTCTATAGGCCTCTCTATCCGGCCCTCCATCTAATGCTTTCACTTCTGGACAATTCAATCCTTATTCCAAAAGCCCCTCCAGCCCCTTCCTCTACCGCCTCCTCCACAACACAACCTCCTAATCATGTTCCCAACTCTGACCTCCTCATCCTCTCTAAGCCTTGGAAATTTGGCAGAGGCAGCTTTCTTGCAACTAAAGTGGCCTTTCCAGGTGGAATGTGCAGGATTTGGCTCTTCGGTGATAAGAGACGACAGGTTGCAGTGTAGAAAAGTAACGGGGGAGATCTGAAACAGAGTTGGCTAAGTGGACTTGGAAGCAAGTCCACCATCGTTCCTCTTGTTTTTGAATCCAGGTGTTAGGTGAGATAAGAGTTAGTCTTGCATCGATACCATGTTTTTGGATCCTGATAAATTAGGCAGCATTAGGGAATTTACTATATTACTGCAATAGTACCTTATGGGCAAAACACACAGGAGGCAATGTGTGATAGCAAAATGTGAAAGTCATCGCCTTTGGATTGGAATCAAACAGCGCGGGACTGAAGGGCAAGCAACAACCTCAGGCACTGTGCTCTGCCTAGGCGGCATAGCTTGTCTCTGATTGGCTATGAATTTGAAGGGAACTAATGTCTCTTTTTTATCGAATCTACACTGATGGAGAAGGATCTATGGGGAAATAAGGCAAATATCTTTTTACACCTTGCTTTACAGAAAAAAAGTAATGACCCTACATTGGGAGTACTGACAGCAAATGAACAAATGCTACCAGCTTATGTTCAAATGGATTGGATGTCCACTAGTAATGGAAGAAAATTTGGATATGTATCATCATCTTGGGAAAGGCAATAAGCGTTCAATTTTTTACAGCGGAATGCATTTCAGGCAAGGCAACTAAAGTATATCATTTTTTAGGACTTGCCAATACCAATGACGTCATTTTATTGCCCTATCGGTACCGATAATAGTATCGTTATCGATGCAACACAACTAAGGCTGCATTCAGACTGCCGGCATATCTGATTGAAATCAGATTATCCTCAATTTTTTTTTAAGGCTGACTGGTCAGACTATTTTTGCAAGTGACCAAATCGGATCTGGGCCTATACAGACTTGGCCACATTATTGACCCATCTGAAAGATTGCTATGGCAACAAAGGTGTCAGAGCATAGGGCAGGGGTGTCCAAACTTTCCCACAAAGGGCAGTTTAGCCAATGAAATTTCTCCTGAAACAAGTATCACCTGACTGCAAACAACTGATTACACTTAAGACACCAGATTGGTGAAAATTTACCCTCTATAAAATGCAGTGGCGGACCGTGCATTTCACACCTAGGCCTTCAGTAGTGCTGTGGGTGAATCAATCCAACCCTCAATAAGTATTTTATGGCTATAAAACCTTTAATGCAGCTACAGCTGCGACACATAAAAAATAATCAATAATAACCTACAAATTGAAATATTATTTAGGAAAATAGACATTTTCCTCACCAAAAATTATTTTTATCCATCCTCCTTTCTTTCCTCAAGATTCTGTTTCGGGCTGAAAATGTCCGTTCAACAGAAACAGTGGACACAGAGATGGTCACTGTCAAACCCACTAATGTGTACAGCCGCCCCATGCTCTCACTCAGATTTTTCTGCTGAAGGAAGTCAAGGAGATCAGTGGGAGATTTTCCTGTAAAATCATCCGTGCCATACATTACAATCAGTTCTGTTCTTAGCCGAGGCAGATCGAAAAGTGCTCTGTGGCTCTGCGTTAAGCTGGAGAAGGCTGCATGTGGGAACGTTTTCTGGTATTCCCGAAACTTCTGTGGGTCGAGGAGGGAGAGAAACATCAGTCTTTCGTGTTCTTGAAATCTGGTCCACGTCTGGCAAATAATATTGTCCAGAATCCTGTCGTGGAGTTGGTGGTAGTGCGCGCGAGAATCTTGCGCTTGACCTCTTCATGCGCTTGGAGCACCCGCACTGCGTTCAGTGGCCTCATATGTATCCCCCCTCGCACCCACTGTGGCCCTTGAGGACCAGTTTGCATAACCATGGCGTAGGGCAGCGATCTAGCACAGACAGTTTAACCAATAAGGTTTCTGTGAAAACAAGAAGCACTTGACTACAATCCACCGATTCCACTTGTAGGACACCAGATTGGTGAAAGGTTTTCCTCTTGATGGATTGGAACGAACGCATTTCAGCTGTTCAGACTAAAAAGCATCTTGCTCTTTTCAGATATAAAACTACCTCCCGTATGTGATTTCAATTGGTCTCAGATTTCTGTGCTTTGTGATTATTCAGACGAAAAAAGGACCAGCCATTTTCCATCTGTTTGGGCTAAAATCTGATTTGTGCTTCCACTCTGAACAAAGCCTTAGAGTGGAGGCAAAATGGCAAGTAGACCACTACTTCCTTCAAAAACCAAGATAGAAGCAACAAGCCAGGCTTCAAATAAGGCAAGTTCGCCCACCAGACCTTTTGCTGACATTTACATCAAGGGCCTCCAAGACTTTGCTCAACGCTACTGGTGATTTTATGAGGTTCTCTACTTTATCAGGGACCTTTTATTCTTAATAATGAAAACAGCAGGATCGGGGGTGTTTTGGCACAAGTGAACTCCCTCTGAATTCCTGTGTATGAGTAGCAGTATAATTTAAGTACATTTTGTCATTTTAACAGCCCTCAGCAATAGAGAAAACTTTTCCCCTTTACTATTGTTGTCATCAGAGGTGAAATACAGGTCACTGAAATTAGGTTCATTGTGAAATATTTATATTGTCTCCTTTAGTTGCGCTTTAAAACCAAATTTTGATCATGTTGAAAATGAAACAGATACATTGTGCAAGGGGAAAATCAGCTCTCAGACTGCAGCAGAATACAGGCAACTGACAATGCTTGAGAAATTCCCATAGAATCCCAAGCGGTGCCCACTCATCAAAGCCCCTCTGGTTATCACGCAGCACGGAGTATGTGAAAGAATGCTCTCAGGATATAGTGGCACACTGGGGGCCTCTTTTTAAGACAGGCCTGTGCGGAGGCCCCGAGTGAATTTCAAAATGAAGCAATAAAATACATGTAAATACAAAGTACAAATAGAATTTGGTTATAGTGTCAAAATAAACAGCAGTTGATTAAGGTGTGGCTATGGGAGCACTGTTTTTCCCCCCACTAAATCTTCTGAAAACAATACCTTGACTGGTTGATACTGAAATTGTTCAGCATTGTTGTTCCTATTATTGTTGTATTATTTTAAGAAAACCACTGGGAAAATCAATTACCAATTGGACCAGTATTTCTATTATGTAGATTATGTAGGTAGTTGTTCTCATTACGTGAGACGGAAACATTTTTCCTCTGCTGATCCCCTTCATCTATTGTCCAGCCAGCTGACAGATGGAGGGGTGGAAGACCAAGGGCAGACATTTCCTGGTATTCTTTTAGCATATGCTCCAATCATGATTTCATATTCCAAAGAAAATGTATAGTATTAAAAAATAAAAATGAAAGAGAGTTTATATACCTAAATAAAAGCTCGTCGCTAGTAACTTATTTAAAAAAAAGAATACTGTTGGATATGAATTACTTAGTTTCAATCAAATGTATTATTACTACATATAGGAACTAAAACAGTTCATCGTCACTAACAGTTAAACAGTGCCACTATGTGTTAATACGCAGTATTACATTAAATTGATTTTGGTCATTTAAAAAAACAAATTATTAAAACAACTGTGGCAGCCTAGTGTAAAGTTAGGTTCGCACGCTTGCCTTACAGTTGTGAGATCGAGGGTTTAAACCCCCGTGGGTTCTGACCTTCCTGTGTGGAGCTAGCATGTTTTATCGTGCCTGAGTAGATTTTCAGCAGGTACTCCGGTTTCTTCCCACATATGCAAAATATGTATGCTAGGCTGGTTGCAAGTTAGAATGGTTGTTTGGCTCCTGCTCGTAGCTGGCTGGGATAGGCTCCGGCACCCCCATTTCCCTTGTGAGAATAGGCAGAATTGAAAACGAATACATGAAGACGAGTAATCAATATGCCATTGACAGGAATAGACATCCAGTTAATTTAGATTAGGAGGACTGAACATGAATGCTTATCGTTCAGTACCATTGCTAGATGAACCATTTTGTATGGGGTCATAATGGATTGGACATCTAGTGCCATAAATGACAGCCAATTAGATAAATGAGTTCAGATAATCGGTGAGGGGTCATATTTCATACATTAAAGGGAAAGTTGGAAATAGTTAACAGGATGTGAACCCCCCACAAATCAGGGCAGAACATGCAAACTCCCCACAGCCAGGACAAACCAGGGATCAAATCCTCGACTCCAGAACTTTGAAGCTGACGCACTAACCATTCTTCATAATATTATAAATAAAATGTAATATACAATTGTAAATCAAGACCCTGATTCAATATGGCTGGTATCATTTAATATCATTTTAATGCTGCAAAGCACTAATTGATATTATGAAAAATGTTGGGGTCAGCAACACAAAATACACAGAGCGCTTTTGGGCGTCTCCCACACAAAAGAGCCTGAAAAAAGTCAATTGATATTTAACATTTATTCAACTGCCACAGAGAATACCAAATTCTTTGATTCATCTATTAGTTTGGGGGCCATGTAGAAATAATGACTTTTTCTTTGTATTTTTTGTAGCTTTATAGCACCCCTGTTGACAGATGTGCATCATCATGACTAACCTTTGAGCATAGTCAATGGCGCTAAAAGAGTTAACTTTCAAAGAACCACATGTGACTCTGGAGAAGCAGGTTGCAGACCCCTGCTTTGGAGTATCAAATGAATTTAGCTCCAGTTCACAAATAACAGAAGTTACAGTATATGGCATATTTCTCGTGGTTTGCATTAATGATGTTTTACTGTTAAAAAAATCATCACAATAATTTCCTAATTTCAGGGCTCGACATTAATGACTGCCCGAATACCTGGGGCAGCAAAGTACTCTTTTCGGGCAGTTAATTACATTTTGACAGCTGCCCGAAAGGTAAGGTTTTGATAATGTGATGTAAAGAGTGAGGAAAATCACAATCACAATTTTTTATGCAGGCCGGTGCACATCAATCATGTTTCGTTTAGGATTTCGTCTGCTCATCGTCTTTGTATCCAGTACTCATAAAATGTCATCAATATCTGTGTTTGCTATTCCGTTATAAATTAGGTGGCTTAAAAAGTTGTGGTAGAACCCTGAATTTATGTATTTTTTAAAGGCCCCAAATCACATGGGATGGTACTTCACTGAATTTGGTAGATGGAACTTGGCTGAGTCATAACCCATATTCCTTTTCCTTACAAAATACCCCAAAAAGCAGGGAAAAAAGTGTTGATCCAATTTCACTGTTGGCCATGAATACTAAAGTTACTACTGCAGAGTGACGTCACAAATGTATGGCGCCTTCATGCACTATTCTGTTTAGTTTTATTACTCTGACGGCTAGCATTTTAGTGTGTTGATCCCCTAAGAAATTTAATCATTTCATCGGGGAATGGTTCATATGTCTTGTGTAGAAAATTGGAACAAACACCGCCGATATGAGCCTCTATTGTTTTCCAAGGGAGGAGCTTAATAATGATTAAATAGTAATGATTCTATAATTGAATTGGTGTCTAAAATTGATGTGATTATATGGGGCCTTTAAAGAGAACTTACAGCCATCATCAAGCAATTAGTCAAAATCTTACTGAAGTTACAGTGTTGTCTTGATTAAGATGACACTTGTAAAATGCGTTGATTCGTTAAAGCTCAAGCTCAATCTTGACATCCATTTTGGTGTTATACGGTTCTAGTAGAGGGCGGACCTCTTCCGACAGGAATCTGGACACCTGGAAGAGGAGCACAGAGTATATATAAAAATGGTGCCCAACATATTTAGTGCACAGACTTGATAAAACCAGGAGGCTAATGAATAATATAGTGAAATCTGCAATTAACCTGCTGGGGAGCACGTCCAATAAATGTCTTGGGGTCTAGTATGGCGTCCAGTTGTCCCAAAATGGGACTAAAGTAAGGGTCCGCCTGCACTCTGGCAAGCAAGTCATTATCACCACCCTCCTGTTTAACTACAGCTGCAGCCTCCTGGGACAAGACGCGTATCTTTTCATGGCAATCCTAAGAAGATGATGCAGTAAACATAATTGTTATTAAAAAAACAATGGTTCCTTCCATACACATTAAGTGATCTTATTGGCGTACCTGTCTGTTGCCTCCAGCCTTCACCATGGCCATGATGATGTTCTCCGTTGCCATAAAGGGCAGCTCATGGCGGATGTGTCTTTCAATGACTTTAGGGTAGACCACCAGGCCCTCTGTGATGTTCTGCAGAGTGCTTAGGATGATGTCAGCAGTGAGGAAGGACTCTGGCAGAGAGATCCTCCTACATGAAATAGGACAGCGATTAGTGACAGATGAAAATGAGATTATCACTTGTTGCTGCCCAATCTGAACAATAGAGTGGAGAAGGTTCATTCACTGTCATCCTTCCACTTCAAGTGGACTGGATGTTAACTCATAATGAACCCATTTAAATTCACAGAAGAGCCACAAGAATGGATGTCCATGGCCGTCAATGACTGCCAATGAGGTAAGGCTGACCTATTTGCACTATCATCCAGCGTGCGCTCCAACCACTGCACAGATGCTGTCTGTAACGGGTCAGCCATCAGTGCCACCAAATGTCGGGCCAAACTACAGCAACGCTCAGCACGCATGGGGTTCCTTTTGTAGGGCATGGCACTAGAACCTGCGGGAACATTGGCGATTTAATTAGATGTCTGTGATCCTGGGCAATTCAATTCATTAGTGAATGGCTTTTACCAATCTGTTCTTTCTCAAAAGGCTCTTCGATCTCCTTCAGGTTGGCTAGTAGGCGGATGTCAGTGCAAATCTATGGAAAGATAAATCACTCTAATAAACCAAATTTACAGTGGTAAAAAATAAACACCACTAAAAGGAGGAAATGAACAGAAGAGTATTGCATTCACTTTAAAAAAAAACTGACCAGTTTCCTTTTACCATCAGCGGTAAAATAAATTATTTTGAAAAACAGTTTTAAAAAAATAATTCAAAAAACACAACCCAAAAATTAAAGGGTCAGGGCTTTTTAAGTGTATGCAATACGCTTCCATAGGAATGCTGTACTAAATAACGATATAAAACTTTTAGGGGGAAATTTCTATCTATCATTATTCTCATCAACAGAACTGCTCCTGCAATGCACAACTTGGTTGGCAGATGGCGCCCAATTTGGGCGGACTTGCTATATTAATGGAATTCCATATGCAATAGTAGTACCACCAATTTCTTCAAGATGTCCCTATATCCACTCAATAGTTGGCCAATTGCCTCCTCCCTGCGAACCAACCATACATGATTAATGCATGCAAGGCAAAAATAGCAACACATGTAATCCACAAAGACAGCAAAATTCGTTCCACCAACAATATTAAGGTGTTAGTTATTATATATTATATCAAATCAATATAAAGGAGTCCTAAAAGTCAGAAAAACTAGTCACAAGTGTTTGTAGACAATTACATATTGATACATTTAACACTTGTGCCAAGTTATGTTAATGTTAATTCAAAAATAAAGTGAATGGGGGGTTGCCATAATATTTGTATGTACTACATCACTTGTGTGAAAGTGGCGGCCCGGGGGCCAAATCTGGCCCACCGCATCATTTTGTGTGGCCCGGGATAGTAAATCATGAGTGCCGACTTTCTGTTTTAGGATCAAATTAAAATGGAATAAATATAGATGTATATTAAATTTCCTGATTTCCCCCCTTTTAAATCAATAATTGTAATTTTTTTAATCATTTTTTTCTGTTTTTAGTTCAAAAATCCTTTTGTAAAATCTAAAAATATATTTAAAAAAGCTAAAATAAACATTGTTTTAGATCTATAAAAAAACTGAATATTAGTGGCTTTTAATCCAGTTCTTTTAATCAATTTATTTTTAAAAAAATCTAAATATTATATCTAACATGGTCCGGCCCACGTGAAATCAAGTTGACGTTAAAGCGGCCCGCGAAGCAACCCGAGTCTGACACCCTTGTAGTACATCATAAATAAGTGTATCACATTGCGGTGTATCAATATTGTGATCTAAAATGGTCCATAAAGAGATGAGTTTCCATTTTGTACAGCACTAGAGGAAGATATCAATCTAAGAATGCATATTACCTTATGAACAGTGGCTCCTAGACTGGCAAGGCTGGCTAAACAGTCAACATCCACTTTACGGCTGTATGTCTGTCCAGTCACCAGGTAAGCTCTGAGTAGCGCAGGTAGGTACAAGCTCTTAACAGCTAAGAAATTTAAATTCTCTCCATTTATGCCTGCTATTCATTTGACATATTTTTTCTATGTATTGTAAGTTCAGATGTTGCATTTCTTAAAAATTTACAAACAGAGAAACTCATATACAGTAATCCCTCGAGTATCGCAATTAATGTAGACCAGACATGGGCACCATAATCGAAAAATCGCAAAGTTGGGTCATTTTGTCCAACTTTACAACTTCTTTTTGAGTCTCTATTCGTTTTAGCTACCGCAACCAAGATGGCGCCGTTCAAGTGGCAGCCGGCGGCGGTAGCTCCAGCCACTCTTGCTCGTTTTGTGTTTTTGCTGCTTTTTTGTCATAATGATTTGATTAGGTGATTCTTAACGATCCTGTTTACTTTGATTTGCTTTGTACTTTGTGCTTTTGCTTTGTTGTTCTGTCTAATCACCCTCTGCTACTGTCACAATGAAATTTCCCGAATACGGGATGAATAAAGTTATCCAATCCCTATTAAATTTTTTGTTACTTCAGTGCTGAGTCCTAGAAGCAAGAGTGGCTTCCGCTTGCGAGTTTCAGTGTGGATTTTCACATTTTTATGAAAGTTTAAAAATTAAATAAATGCATATTTTTTCTTCAGTGGTGAGTCCTAGTAGCAAAAGTGGCTTCCGCTGATGAGTTTCAGCATGGATTTTCACATTTTTATGAACTTAAAAAATAATAATAATAGTGAATAATTAATAGCAGAACAAAATTGTGAAGTAGTGAATTCGCAATAATCGAGGGATTACTGTAGTCATATTCAGTTGTGTATCTATAAATGCTTGTCATTCGGTGCTGATCCAAACGAGAGATGTTTGATATTAAATGAAAGCATCCTCAAATTACCTCTTGAAGCCAGCCATCTCCGTCACCAAACTGTCCAGCTCCTCAACCTAATGAAACATACAACAATGAAGTCACTACAAAAATGTGTTCTAAATGAATATGCTAAGTTGTTTAAATGGACAAATTTTACCTTGCTGTGGTCTCCCTGAAAGAGTTGGAGGAAACTAGCCTGTGTGCCAGTGGTTCCCTTGACCCCACGGAAACGCAGGTCATCGCGGGCTCGCTGCAGGTTTCGCATGTCCATGGCCAAGTCCTGCAGCCACAGACACGCTCTCTTTCCCACAGTGGTCAACTGTGCTGGCCTGCGGGTGCGAAAGATTGCATTAAGGTGGTGGCGTGTGTATGCATTGAGGAAAGTGAAGGGACATACTGGTAGTGAGTGAAGCCAAGCGTTGGGAGGTCAGAATATTTCTCTGCAAAGTTCGACAGTCTATCGATGACTCTTGCCAACTTTCAATAAAAGAAAAACAATCCAAAACATACATTTATTAATGTTCTGATTTAAAACCTGGCTGATTATACTTCCCAAATAGCTAACTTTGCTTAGTTGAACTAATTTACTGGATGGATGGACCTTGGCAGCTACACAGCTAGGCCTCACCTTTGGTAAGAGGATGTCGAAGCCATCACGCAGCATTATCAGGTCCTGAAGAGAAAGAGCAAAACACAGTTAGATTCACACCAATGAAACAGGGGTGTCCATGTCTTTGATTTTAAATATGCACGTGATGTTTTAGGAATTTGAGCTCCATGGCTATTACAGTGTTGTCTCCAACGTAGCAGGAAGTAGCTCCCAGGTGGATAATGGCCGCTGCAGTGGGGCAGCAGTGTGCGAAGGTGTGCACGTGAGCCATCACGTCATGCCGGAGTTTACGCTCCTCTTCCGCTGCCATGCTGAAGTCGATGTCCTCCACATGGCTTTCCATCTCTGTAATTTGTTCGTCCGTTATTGACAGACCCAAATTCTGAGTAGGATAAAGACCACAAAATGTTGAATTGATTCATTACTTTGTAATAAGATCTACAAACAGGGTATTGAAACAGTTAATGTAATATGTACCATATTTTCTCGCATATAGGCCGTATTTGTAACTAAAAATGACTGAATCAGGGGTACGGCCCTATATGTGCACATGACTTGCTGTACTCTTTTTTACCAGTAGATGTCGGCAAAGTAACATTTACTATTTGTTTTTTGGTTTTTTTTGTTTTGCAGTAAGAAAACAATCATTACTGGATGAATTAATTCCTTATTATATTGACCCTAATAATGTGCTTTTGATTCAAACAGTATCTCAGAAATACCACATGCGATGATTTTTGTTAAGATTATCCCTTCAAAGTAACACATTTTTACTCCCTATTAAAACCGTGAATATGTAGGTGAAAATTGTGAATCGGGGGCAGCTTATATGCGAGAAATTGTAAAATTCAACTGTTTTAAGGCTGCGGCTTATACGCGAGTAAATACGGTAGGCCTACTAGCGATGCATTGCTAGCAAAGTGGACTTTGTCGAACAGCTGGCGAACCTCAGCTAGACTGCGGTTATTGTTTGCGTCTTGTCATTTTGCATATTTTTAAGCGGCTTCTTTTTAAATTGCTTTTTACTATATATGGGCAAAATCACAAAGGGGTGGTAAAACAGTGAGGTGCAACAGAATAGAAAAGTTTATATAGTTTTTCACGAAGTTTTACATAAATACATGCTTTTAGAACTTACACACATTTAAATGTGAACGTGCTCTTGAGACTTGGGCCTTCTGTTCTTTTCAAAATGCATTTGTTCGGGGGATAAATATTTATTCCTCACGATTTTTTATCTGCCTAATGGGAGAAGGCAATGCGGATCTAACTATAGGATGGTGTGAACCTTTGTTAAGGAGTGTTAAAATAAGCTCTGTGCTCCTGGATTTGATTACTGCTGTGTCAGTGTTGAGGGGCATGTGACGTCTTTGTGACATGATTTATTATCCTGATTGGATTAGTGCTTTTTTTGTTAGATTACAGCGGCCATGTGATGGAACTATAAAATAGATTAAGTGGGTACATGGCGCTATACATTAAAAAAAACATTCACTACTTCAAGCCTCGTCTTGGTAAAGGTCAATACGTCGAGCACGCAAAGCTTTATTAATCTCAAATAGGTCAACAAAGTTAGTTCCCATGAAGTACATTCATATCTCCTATTACCAGCACATTCTGTAAACCCAATTTTTAGAGGCAAACAAATAACGGCCAGATCAAAATTTGTTAACTGACCGTTTGAAATAAGGGGAGTTTGTAAGGGGGAAAAAACAATTGCGATTTTCTGGCTGATATTGTTATTTTGGAATATTTGCTTGCTTTGTAGCCCATATAATTTAGCAAAAAAATATATATAAATACGTATTAAAAATTCAACACCCAATGGTGCTGTGGATCTTCCACCTGATTTCGGTCCGGGCAGCATAGATTGATTGTGAGTGTGAATGATCGTAGGTCTCTCTGTGTGTGCCCTACGAGTTTAAAAAAAAAAAGAATATTTTTCATCAGATTCCAATCCTCTGAAAATGTGATCGGAAGAAATGAACAGAAAATTGATTATTCTTTCAGGCCCAATGGCAAACGTCAATAAAGCTGAAGAGGAAGAATTTCTCAAGTTGGAAATGTGAACTGTATCTGTGGACTTGATCTGATTAGCATGTGCAAAATGTGAGTGGTCATGTGAGAGAAGGCATGCAAGTCTGTGTCTGCCACCAGTTAACATGTCTTCAAGATGATCAATCCAGTCATGCTATGCATCATGTATGTATAATTACAATAATTTTATTGGAGAACACAGACAGGAATGAACAGACTACATCAAAACATGTAGGTGCACTCACCAAAGAGCTAATTAGTAAGTGTTCTTTCATATTATTTTTTTAAAGCCCATAGAAATAGATTTGTGTGGGCTTAATTTGGTATGCGCCAATTGATTTTTTACAATATGTACTGTTGTCAAAGAAGTGACATTTTCAACTCGATATTGAGTATGTTGTTTGCTAGATACCAGTGATGCAAAATTAACCAATTGCCTGCCATTGACAAGAACAAACATTAAATTCATTTAAACTGAGAAAACGATGTAGGCTCATAATTCATTGCCATTGACGGCGTTAGACGTCCAATTTATTTTGACTGAAAAGACTTGGACTCCCAGTCAATGCATTAACAAGAAAAATGCACACACACAAAATCCATTCCTATCAAAAGTAGCGAAATTTTCAATACATTTCTGATGACCCGAAAAATAATAATAATTATAACGGAGCATTGATTGGAATCAAAAACCCTAATTTTAATCAGATGAAATTTATTTCATATGAAATCTAAGTGCTTTCATATAATGATTAAATACTAAGCTCATCAATAGAGTGATTTTGTAATTTTAAGAATAAAGCGCAATGGCAGGTGAGGGTTGTTGTCAGTGGAAGCATATATATGGTGTGGGGCTCTTTAAAATTATTTTTAGAATAGGGTACTGCAACGTGAAGGTCGATACATTAGGACACAAAAAGTTCATGCATTTATAAGCTATTATGGCAATTATGTCAAAGTTAAGTACGACGACAAAAGTCTCAAACCTTCTCAGCCTTAGCAAGGAAGATCCACAGCTTTCTCCAGGTTGTGAATTTTTTCCTATCGCTGAAGTTGTAAGCCATTTCCTTGCTGGCATATCTTGACACCAGTGGAGAACGGTATTTCATGAATTCGTCAGCGTCAGCCATGATTCTCAACTGAAGTTATGCTGGGTTAAGAAGTTTGATAGACTTCTTAACACGAAGAGAGTAGCTGATTTAGCCGCTTTCACTAGTTGCACGAGGTTTTACGACACTATCCGCCGCCCTACGGCACGTGCTTTGTGACAAGTGTAGGAGAATACGGCAAAGGGGTGTGGTGAAAAATAAAATGTTGATGACAATAAATCACGCGCATTAAATTAGCGAAATAAATAAATTAACGTTATGTTTGGTAAAATACATAAATCGGTCCTTTTAGATTTTCATCTATACTGGCATGATAAATAGATCATTTGGAAAGGTAAAATCTAGGCAAGTGAATTCTTCTTTCTTGTGTACTTTTTTTATTTTTCTGTGTGGCATGTATGTTTTTTTTCTGGAAAAAGTATTTTTAATGTCCAAAGAAAGTATGTTATGCTGATAGGCTAACACTTAGATAAAGGATAGAATCAAAACAAATCCACGGTACGCTATCTGACGTCACAGCCCATATTTTAATCAGCAAGTAGATCATTTGAGTCTTTTTATATGGTTTTCATACAACAACGCATGCTAAGGGACACTGCGTTCAATGGAGCTGACATAGTTTATGTGTGTGCGTATATTATGTAACGTAACCGTGTATGCATTTTACATGATCGTCAGAATTAATTCATGTGATGTACGTCATCTGTCTGCAGGCTTCATATAAATAGTTGCGTTTGATGCAGCAGCTGTAGGATGCACTCATCTGCGGGAAAAAGGTATTCTCGCTTCTTTTAACTCACACCCGCTTTTTCTCTCCCTCTGTCTATCCATCTTTCTATCGTCCTGACTGCAGTCTGCATCCCTTGCTCACAGATGCTGATGATGCTGCTGCTCAGCAACAGCGTTCCCTTCTACGATATGATGAGGCATGCTATAATTTCTGCTACAAAGAAGGACTACACTGTTACAAAAGCCTTGCTCAATCTACTCCGATAGATTCCTGAGGCAAAAGGAGTGCTGAAACCGCCGAAAAAGTGGGATAAGAAACGGACGCGATGACAGAAAACATTTGGACAAAGGGTTAAAAGATTACCCAAAAAAAAGTGGGGGGAGAGTTTGAATGGCAGCGGGCGTAGAGAGGGGGGGAAGACCAGAGAGGACTACGCTGCGGTAGAATGAGGGTCAGAGCGGAAAAGCGCTTGAGTTGCCAGCCCTCTCCACCCTGCTCAGGAACCATCGCAACCCACGCCTCTCTCTGAAGGGGCTACAAGAGGAATCCACGGTGGAGGCAAGAAGGAGACGTCGGCGGGGGGCTGAGGAGGAAGAAGCCAGAGGTTCTACACACAAAATGGCTGCTGTGTCCTCTGCCTCTGACACTGGTAGGTGTGCTTTCATCCTTCATCCCATACCTCAGATCTTCTTATCCGGTCAATGAATTTAGGTTTGAAATTATCAACACAATTGCCTGTCATCGTTTATTCTGAAAAACTGTTGCTTTAGTCCTCATGCGTCCAGCAGTGCACAAGGAGAGTGCCGGACGGGTCAATATATACCTCCTTCTCCTTTCTGTAAGCACCCCTCCGTTTTATCACCCCTGCAGAGGGAGTGTGTATATATATTTTTTTCAGCGTTGACAACTCATGTCGATGTGTAGCTTTCTCTTGCAACTTTTAATTGGAAAATTCACATTTGTTCATATGACGCACTCCCTGGAAGGCGTTCAAGGTTCCTCCTCTGTGACCCAAATTCCTTATGAGACGATAAGAAAAAAAACATTGATACAGAGGGAAGGGTGAGAACAAAATTAGAGAAAAGTTTAGATCCAGGAAACAAAACTACGAGAAATAGAAATATTTGGCTCTCAATTCAGTGCCAACATAACCAACTTTAAGAGAGAGTAGTGTACTATTATGCCTAGAATTCATCCTAAAATTCGATTTTGAAATATTGGATAGCTGCATGTCACTTAACCCAGTGACAACATTAGAAATTCAGTTCTTTGAAACTAGGAAGACTGGCTGTGAAAGCTCATCTTTCACTGCATTTGACAGCGCTAGACGTCCGATTTGGGGGTGAACAAATGTAAAAATAAATTGGAAGTCTAACACCGCCACTGGCATCCATTAAGTTAACAGGGTAAATTAAAAAAATATCCTCCATTACCACCGAGAGTAAAGCAAAAAACAAATTTACTTCATTTTTGTTGCTATACTGATTCACAGCTTTATATTATTACAAAAAAAATACTCAATACTGGATTCAAAACTCTTTTCGTGTTTCTCATTCAGCCCTTTAAGTCAAAACTAATTGGACGTCAATGACTACTAATGAGTTGACAAGAAAAATGCAAAAATATTTTCCATCACCAGGACTACCAAGAGTGCAAAATCAAATGTAAACGATTACACCAAATTAAACAAAAGCTGCCATCCCTCCTAGTCAAAACGGATTAGACATCTAGCGCTGTCAATGCCAACCACTTAGTTTACATTAACACAATTAATGTAAGGAATGCCCATAAATTATAATTTAGTTAAAAACAATTAAAAAAAATATAATAAAAAGGAATAAAATCAAACAGGGCAACCTAGTGAGAAAGTGGTTAGCGTTTCGGCCTCACAGTTCTAGGATCGAGGGTTCGATCCCAGGTCGGGGGCAACCTAAATTGCACCAACGTATGAGTGTGAGCGTGAATGATTGTCTGTCTCCTTGTGCTCTGCGATTGGCTAGCCACTAATTCAGGGTGTCTCCCACCTGGGTCCCATCTGGAAAATGAATGAATGAATAAAATCAGAAAGTACTTAAGGGTATTTATTGGTATTAATTAAAGGAAGCGAGTTTGACTCTCTCTCTTATTGGTGTCGTTTAGTTTCTGCAGGGGACGGCAGGGGTCGTCACCCTCCTGAACGCCGGCTGCTGATCCTTGGGGGCCATAAATCTGGTAAGACCTCCTCAGCCAACACTATTCTGGGAGAAGAAGTCTTTGACGCTGGGACAGAGACGACTCATAGCAATGTGGGTCAGACGGAGATCTTCGGACGTCGAGTCACAGTGGTAGATACGCCTCCGTGGCTAATCCCCAGCGACCCTGAGGATGACGCCGAAACAGATGATAATGGAAACACTGGCGCAGAGTCAGAGACCCTTCCGAGACCTCCTCCAAGCCTTGACAGTGAGGGACCCTGCATGGGGGCCATCCTCTGCCCACCTGGACCTCACGCAATTTTGCTGGCGGTGTCCGTCACGCAGCCTTTCACTGACACCGAGAGGAGAGCCGCGGAAGAGCAACTCGGGGCCTTAGGGGGAGGTACATGGAGATACTCCATGGTGCTCTTCACTGGAATTGACAAGTTACAGAAAGGGGTCTTCATTGAAGAGCACATCGCAAACACAGGAGACGCCCTGCAATGGCTTGTGGAAAGATGCGGAAGCAGGTACATTATTGGCCTTCTTCCTGTAAAACCAGTGTACCAGGCACAAGCAGTACATATTTTATATTAGTAATCAATACATCCCACCTAAAACATAGCAAAAAGTTTCATGCTAATTTACTTACAAGTAGTATTCATATTTATGAATGTACTCTAGGAAGAACAGAGATTAAGGAAATTAACACACCAATGGCAATTTTTTCAGTTTTTATTGATATTCCGGAGATATTGAGAACACAATCCAGGATGCTGGCTGATATTCCTCGGCCGTAGCAAGTGAATATTTAAAGGAAGTATCAGTACCATCCCTCAACCAGTATGATGTGTTTATATAGCACAGGCGTGGCTATCGGATATCTTGGAATGTTCTTTTTACTAATGGAGCTGGCCTCTTTGATCAAGTGATATAGCTCTAGACAGCGATGGTTTAATGTTTCCTCTTTTCACGGCTTGTGACTGGAATCAGACTTTGTCATAATCGCAGTTTTCTTGGAATATATATATATTTTCTGCTGAGCCCGAGTTAGTGAAAAGTCACTGTCTAGCCTTTTTAATAATGCTCTGCTTGTAAATTAATACTCTATGCAGATTTTTTTCAATTGTTTATTTGGTCAGTAGCATTATCCTTAGAAGACTGTTAAAATGTAGATGATTCCCAAAGTACTCACTGTAAAGCATGGGCCTATTTAGATAAACGCAATATGATACTGCTGAGGGAATAAGAGGCGATCACGTCATTTTCAGACATTTGGAATCGGCTGAAAAGGATTGAGGTTTAAGATGTATAGTTATTTATTGTTTGGTGTTTTTATGGGCTCCAAACTGGCAGAGGTAAATACCACTAATAAGAGTGTTATGCTAATTCTTGTGGGAAGTTAACAGTCTTCATGCAGGGACTATAATGTCTAATGCACATGTGTCAAAGTGGCGGCCCGGGGGCCAAATCTGGCCCGCCGCATCATTTTGTGTGGCCCGGGAAAGTAAATCATGAGTGCCGACTTTCTGTTTTTGGATCAAATTAAAATGAAGAGTATAGATGTATATTAAATTTCCTGATTTTCCCCCTTTTAAATCAATAATTGTAATTTTTCAATCATTTTTTTCTGTGTTTTTAGTTCAAAAATCAATTAGTAAAATCTAAAAATATATTTTAAATAAGCTAAAATAAACATTGTTTTAGATCTATAAAAAAAATCTGAGTATTCAGGGCTTTTAATCCAGTTCTTTTAATCCATTTATTTAAAAAAATCTAAATATCATATCTAAAATGGTCCGGCCCACATGAAATCGAGTTAATTTTAACGCGGCCCGCGAACCAACCCGAGTCTGACACCCCTGGTCTATAGTATATGGAAATATTTTAGATTTGAATGTACTTTTTTCCCCTCAGTATCTCATCAATACCTACTAGTGTCGGCAGATCCTCAAGATCAGATGACTCAGACTCAGATGTTAAATTATGTGATCGAGACAACCTTAGTATAAATTATACATAGACAAATGGTTTACTCAGAAAATAGACAATAGACATCCATGACTCTTGAGTTTTTTTTTAATCAATTTGAAGCCCGCTCACTTCAAATGGATATGACGTCTAGCGCTGTCAATGGCAGTTAAGCTTTCTCTTCAGAGTAGCTCACACGAACAAGATTCTCCTTCAGAGTAAACAATCCCTCAAGCTGGTTTGAGATGCTTTTTGTGTGTGTGCTTAAATCAGCTGAGTAATAAAAAAAAACGATTTCACAGCTTGTAGAAAAAACTGTTCCGAAAACAATGAATTCCATGTGGATTTCACTACTGAAGACAAGAAATTGTTTACTCAGATGCCTGAGTTAAATTCAGTCAAACGCTAACAGGAAAATTCTATTACTACCAGCAAATGTGGCTTTTGGTTGAGCTCCAACTCTTGTGTTCTACCTGCAGGTACCATGCTTTTGATAACAGCTGGAAAGATACAGAGGAAAATACTCAGGTACCTGAGCTGATGGAAAAGGTGGAAGAAATGATCACTGACAACCAAGGTTTGTTGATAGCACCAGCTATATTTGTCTAATTTCTTTCTGTGTCCCACTATGTACGTGGTCCAGTGGCGGTCCGTGAATTTCCTAGCGACGCCTTCAGCTGTAGGAATCAGTCCAACCCTCAAAAACTATTTTATGGCTATAAAACCTATACTGCAGCTACAGCTGCGACACATAAAAATCATCAATAATAACCTCATACAATTGAAATATTATTTAGGAATATAGCCATATTTTACTCACCAAAAATCATTTTTACCTGTACACAATATCCATCCTCCTTTCTTTCCTCCTTCTTTTCTATGGCCATCGAAGCTAATGTTGAAAGTCGAGCCTGTCCTGTCATATTTCTGGCATACGTTTTTATTCAATTTAGTGCTGAAAATGTTCCTTCCCGGTCGTGACAAGCTTGCTTGCTTTGGAGTTGTCCAACCTTTCTTAATGATGTCCAACTTTTTTTTCTTGAAGTCCGTCTTGAAAATGGCTTTGACAGTAAATCTGCAAACAAATCCATTTATTCTCCTCCTTCAGCCTTTGCGGGTTGACAAAACCGCTAATAAACCAACACAACAATATATTTGCTTGTGCAGCTCGCTCCAGATAGAGTTTGGAAGCTCTGGCTCGTCCACTCTATCATTAGCCAGTCATAGTTGGTGAAAGCGATGACGTATACCTACGCCTGCGAGAAGGCCTTGGTGTCACCAAATCGAGTTCTGATTGGTTAAAGCAACAGTCTTATCAACGCTTGTTTAATGCAGCAGAGCCTGCAGAACTGATTGTGAAGGCCTTGAGGCAGATTTCTGACCCTGGCAAAAAATAATGGCTGAAATGTGATTGGGTAAATGCTTCAATATGAAAACACACATCTGGAAGCAGTGCAACCAGGGGGAAAGCAATGAAAGGAAGCTAACAGAAAATTTGGAATTATTTAATAAGTATTGATTGACAAAATATAATATATGATTCAGATATTTCTTAGGCCAGCAGAGAAGGCCTTAAAGGCCCTGACGGCACACCACTGATGTGGTCATTGTAATTTGAATCCCGGCTGCTTTTGTACAGGCTGGTACTTTGAGGTGAATGAGTTGATTTTGCTGGAGGAGGAGCAGGCCAGGAGAGCACTGGATGAAGAGAGGATGAGGATGGAGGAGCATGCTCGACAGAGAGAGCAGATGATTGGAGGTCCTCCCAGAGGTATGAGGATCTGTTTGTGTGTTTTATTGTGTGCGATGACCATGAATAAGTGAGAAAATGCACACGCCTGCATTTCAGTGCTGCCCGTGGAGAGGAAAATTGTTAGCACTCAATCATAGGAAGGTGAAAAGTGCCAGCCGTTGCTGGCTCACACCAAGGAGGACTATGGTTTCCTGGTTTCCTTCCAGCATGGATAAAACAATTCGTAGGGATGAGATAAATGCAATGATTAAATGTCGCTGTGCATGTCACAATTATTATATCCCATATTTCATTCATTATAGTAGTCTAATCCGTTGTTGTGTGATGGGCAAACAAGGGCACTGATGAGGACTGAACTTATTTTTACAACCTAAATTTTTCCCATTATTTTATATTCTTTTCTTTTTTGGATTAAAAGAACTGGATTAAAAGCCCGTAATATTCAGTTTTTTAATAGATCTAAAACAATGTTTATTTTAGCTTTTTTTTATATATATTTAGATTTTACAAAATGATTTTTGAACTAAAAACACAGAAAAATGGATTAAAAAATTACAATTATTGATTTAAAAGAGGGAAATCAGGAAATTTAATATACGTCTATACTCTTCATTTTAATTTGATCCTAAAACAGAAAGTCGGCACTCATGATTTACTTTCCTGGGCCACACAAAATGATGCGGCGGGCCAGATTTGGCCCCCGGGCTGCCACTTTGACACATGTGCCCTAAAGCATTAATAGTTAAATTAACAACATGCCACAGTATTTAGAATAGATACTAAATAACTTGTTTTGTGACATCAAATTAATGTATAATTTTCCAATTTGTAACCAAATGGTGGCGTATATTGTTAAATTGAAGGTAATTACATTTTAGATCATAAAGTATTTCTGTTGTATTTTTCCTTTATCATGTTTTGACATTCATTCATCTTCTATGCCAATTAACCCCACAAGGGTCATGGGGGTGCTAGAGCCCATTCCATGTCACTATAATGAGGAAGAAGCACTGAATTAGGTGCCAGCCAATCGGAGGGCACACATAGACAAACGACGATTCACACGCACACCTATGGAGAATTTAGAGGTCAATCAGCCTACTTTGCAGGTTTTGAGAAGAGAAGAACATCCAAATAAAAGGAGACCATTCAAACTCCACACAAGACCAGAGCCTGGGGTTGAACCCTTGATCTCAGAACAGCAAGGCACGCTAACCACTCTTACACCATGCCGCTTTGACTTATTTAAGCAATTAACATCCAGGAGGATGGTCCTTGATTCATCACGGTGTGCGTGGGTAACTCAATTTTATTTACTTATTTTTGCTCCCATACCTCTTTTGGCAGAACTGAGGTTGCTGTTGTTAGGCTGGAAAGGTGTTGGAAAGAGCTCCGTTGGGAACACCATCTTGGGCCGTCGTTTTTTTGAGTCGGGACAGGAGACAGACCTCTGTCTCCGCAGGCAGGCACTCGTGTCCGGTCGGCGAGTCACCATCGTCGACACCCCGGGTTGGGACTGGTTTTCAGTACGCCGCACACCCAAGCGCATCCGTCAAGAGTCGCAGCGTGGTGCAGCCCTTCTGCGACCAGGACCCCACACGCTGCTGCTGGTCCTCCCGGTCGTCTCCTCCCTCACCGCCAGGAAAAGAAGAACACTTTTGGCTCACATTGAGAATCTTTTCGGCGACAGCGCCTGCCTCCACACCATGGTGCTGTTTAGTTGTGGCGACTGGCTAGGCCGCACCCCCATCGAGGAGCACATACTCAGAGGTGGACGGGAACTACAAAGATTGCTGGAGTACTGTGGTAACTACTACCATGTCTTGGACAGTAAGACCCCTGGCAAGGATAAGAGTGTCTCAAATCTCCTGGATAGGATTGAGGAGATGATCAGGGAGAACGGGGACAAAGCCTTCCTCCCTGTCCAAACCGAGTGGTGTAAGTCTTGCAATTTTATCTTTACTATAAATTTATGACAGTCAATCCTACAGGAGCACATGTATTATCACATCCGATACAAAAACTCAATTAAGCATGCCTTTAGAAGGATAATAATGTGGAGTTGAAATGTGTAAGGTGTCAATTTAGATAATGTTTGTAGTCTTGAGTGGTAGAGAACTGATAAGTCGATTTTGTCCCAAATGTTTAGCTCAGACTGTATTCAAAAAAGAACATAGTCTTGGTTTCTCTCTGTCCCTACAAACCTTTTCTATCCAAGTGTTTTCTCAAAATACACAACACAACATAGGCAACCACAATCAAAGTCAGTGGCGGTCCGTGAATTTCCTAGCGACACCTTCAGCTCTCGGAATCAATCCAAACCTCAAAAACTATTTTATGGCTATACAACCTCTACTGCATCATCAATAATAACCTCATACAATTGAAATATTATTTAGGAATATAGCCATATTTTACTCACCAAAAATCATTTTTACCTGTACACAATATCAATCCTCTTTTCTTTCCTCCTTCTTTTCTATCGCCATCGAAGCTAACAGTACATCTGCAAACAAATCAATTTCTTCTCCTCTTTCAGCCATTGCGGGTTGACAAAACCGCTGTTAAATCAACATAACAATATATTTGCTTGTGTAGCTCGCTCCAGATACAGTTTGGTAGCTCTGGCTAGTCCACTCTATCACTAGCCAATCATAGTTGGTGAAAGCGATGACGTATCCCTACGCCTGCGAGAAGGCCTTGGTGTCACCAAATCGAATTCTGATTGGTTAAAGTAACAGTCTTATCGACGCTTGTTTAATGCAGCAGAGCCTGCAGAACTGATTGTGAAGGCCTTGAGGCCGATTTCTCACCCTGGCAACAAATGATGGCTGAAATGTGATTGGTTAAATGCTTCAATATGAAAACACACATCTGGATGCAGTACAACCAGGGGGAAAGGAAGCTAACAGACAATTTGGAATTATTTAATGAGTATTAATGGACAAAATATAATTAACATCAGTCTGTGATTCAGATATTTCTTAGGCCAGCACTACTCGTGATAAACTCATTTCAATTCACAGCAGAAAGCTGATTGGATGCCAAATGATTGAATGTCTACCATTGGAATGGCACTGAAAAATTTAATGGTACAAATCAAATATATTTGTCTTTGACTGTTGGCTAAATGACACCTTTTAAAAGCAGTTTATTTTCATTTTCAATGTATTTTCTCTTTTATTCTGGTTTGTTTGACACGGATTGACACTGATAGTTTAACAGGATTTAAAAAAATTCTTGCATGTGAATAGTGTCATGACATGCCATGAAAAAAAGCTTGATGATGTTTATTACAGTGTGATTTGATGCCTTGTATAATCTAATTGGCTCGTATTTGACAGTGAGCGAGGAGAGCTCTTACTCATCGGACAACACCGAGCCGGAGGACGACTGTCGAGGGTGCCAACTGCAGTGAAGAAGACAAAAGCAAAGAGGTCATGTGCGTGTTTACTCTTTTTCTGCGTCCAACAGGACAAAAACTAACCTCATGTACCTTCCGCCTCGCCTAGCTAATACTAGAAGAAAAAAAAAGGGTTGATCGTGAGTAGCTCTGAGGAAAAACACATTGGATGAGGATCACATTTGAGCACTCTTGTGAAGGAAATGTTCCATGAATATATTTAACTTATAACCTCATGTTGCATCCACACACTGTCAAGATTTACAGTTGAAAATGTGAGGAAAGATGAAGCCATCTAGCGCATTTTATGTCTAATCCCTTCACTCATGAAAGGATCTGTCTAAAATGACATTATCTGGACAAGGCAGCTTGTTGTCTCTCACATCTGCAAAAGGAATAAAGCCTTGTCCATACATAGCAGGGCATTTCGCAAAAAAAAGAAAAAATAATAATTTCTACTGTTTGACTTATCCACACGTAAAGTCATGTTTTGCTTATTATGGTTAGGAAAAGCCTACGACCAAAGTCAAGATTTTGAATTCTGCGTGTGTACATTTAATAATCAGAGATTTGCATTTTTTTAAATGAAATACTCTGATATGTCAATTATGCGACTTGTGTTTTGGTTCCGTGACAGTGCGCTTAAAGGTTTTGATGCTACTTCTAGATCAGGTGCTCTTTTTGTTGATTGTTTTAAAAAGCTAAGATGCTGCTCCCTTCTCAAGAACACAGACATATTTTATTTTATTTTATATCTTTATTGTTTTCATCATTCGTCACTGCTTTATTGTGTTTCAACTGAATTTTTGAATAATGAGATGAAACACAAGAGCTTGCCTGCTTGTTTATCGGGAGCTGCAATAAATTGTGACTTGGTTTTAAAATAAATGGTTTAACAAGTCAAGCCTTAACATTAAATATATCCATATGTTGATATGTTATTATCTTATAAAACTGGTTATCGATATGCTATAAAATTGATATCTCGTTTTAAGATGTCACTGTTTGTTAATGCAACCAAAAGGTTGCTACCAGAATTTTCCATTAGATCAAAAATGTTCTTCTAGAATAATGTCTTATGTTAACTCATCATTTTGACTGTTGAACTTAAATATTTTTAGTCTGTGAGAGAGACAAACTTTTTGATGGATTTCACGCAAGAGTGCCAAAAAGTCTTTCTATTTGGAAAGTTTTTCTTTCTAATGGTTGTTTCACTGAATATCATAAACTGTTTTCTTTACCCATATATCAATAATTGTCATATTGCCATATACCGTATTTTCACGACTATACGGCGCATCGTATTTTTAGCTGCAGTGTCAATAATGAGTGCTATTTCTGTATTTTACACACACAAAGGACGCACCGTTTTTATAGACGCAGCCAGGCATGGCAAAACATACACCATCTTAAACATACACACTACACCCAGACGATAAAAACAAGTTTTTAAAAAGGCAACGGAAGCAAAACTGAGTTCGGTTGTACATTATTCAGCCATTTTACAATGTACTCACGTCATCATCACCCACAAATCCATCAAAGTCCTCATTTTCTGAGTCCGAATTGAACAATTGTCCAAATGAGTCATTGAAAACGCTGAGTTTTATACGTTCGTCCAGGTGGCCACAATCCATTCGCAAATAGTAGCTAGCTAGTAGCTAGCGTAACTATTCCAATGCTGTTTTCCATGCTTTGTCAAGCTGTGTTGATGTCGATGTATACAGGCCACAATCCATTCGCAAATAGTAGCTAGCTAGTAGCTAGCGTAACTTTTCCAACGCTGCTTTCCAATCTTCGTCAAGCTGTATTGATGTCGATGTATACAGGCCACAATCCATTGGGTGTATTGACAAAAGAACTACATATCCCAGCAGTCACTGCACAGTACTTTTTCTACGGGGAAAATAGTAAAGTCGGGGGCTGCTTGCCGTAGTTGTGAGAGCTGTAGAGGATGGTGTACCCTATCGACTGATTTATTTTATTTTATCGTGATAACAATTTTAGTATTGGTCCATATATAAAGCGCACTGGATTATAAGGCACCCTGTCTATTTTGGAGAAAATTTAAGACTTTTATGTGCGCCTTATAGTCGTGAAAATACGGTAGTCATTATCGCCAGCCTTTTCAGGACCAACGCCGAATGCATAATATTATATTAATGTGCTTGTGTGTGGATGATCATGTATTTTGTACGTTTTTTTTCTTGATAGAGGGGGCAAAGTATACTTGTTTTGGAAAAGCCCTGCTACGTGTGCACAAGGACTAACTTGAGGAACGTTTCCTTCAATTATTGCTTTCATTTTCGGAAAGAGCGTCAATTTTTTATTGCCTGCTCTTTGACTCCTTCGAATCAAAGGCCTCATAGGGAAAACAACTTTTTGAAGATGATATCAAAACACAGGGACTGACTCATGGTTGAGTGAGTGCGACTTTGCACATGAAAGCAGATCATTTTACGAGAACTACAAATCCTGGATGGTTAAAATTTGTGGAAATTTCTCTTGGGTAAAATCTGGCACCTCTACAGAAAAGTCACCTTTGTAACGCTGATTGAAATACTGTAGACATGGATCGCGTAAATAAAAAAAATGCTGGTTTGAAGCAACTAAATAGAAAGTCTTTGCGCTTTGGTTTTAGTTTCTTTGATCGTTTTGTGTTAGTATACATCAAAATAGTCCTTTAAAGGAATTGTGTCATAAATACAAGTCGTGTCTGCAGTGATTTCCATGCCCAAGTCAAGATGGGCACAAGCACTAATGGGTCAAATTTTGGTTATAAGATTAAGAAAGAACAGAAGATTTTTGAAAAAATCCTCTAATTACCCTAAAATTAACAGGAAGTAATGCTCCAAAATCATCAGTAAATGGCCCAAAATCAACAGCAAGTGACTAATAAGTTGGAAGGTGACCAGAAAATGCCCAAAAATCAATAGTAAATGGCCCAAAATCAACAGCAAGTGTCTAATAAATTGGAAGGTGACCAGAAAATGCCCTAAAATCAATAGTAAATGATCCCAAATATACAGAAAGCGACCCAAAACGTATGCGAAGTGACCTAAAATCAACAGGAAGTGACTCAAAAGTACTCTAAAAATAATAACAAGGAAGTGACCCAAAATTAACTCATTGCCTGCCATTGAAAGCGGTTGACATCCAGTTCATTGATTCACCCATAAGACTGAAATATAACGCAAAAATATCTTCCATTAACATTGCTATCACAAAGAGTGCATAATCCCATTTAGCCAATGACAACAGATTTCCGGTGACCTGTGTTTGTGCAAAAACAAATAGGTCAATACTTTTAAATCAAATCCATGCCTGGATACAACGTTTGTGCTATACTTATTGACTAGTTCAACTACGCTCGTGCCTCAGCATCAAAGCGTGATTGTGGAAGTACAGTCTTTTTTGCGGGGCTGTTTCCTATAGAATATGTCAAGCTTTCGCATGCTACTAAAACCACATAACCTCATGAATCACCGGAGCTACAAAATAGGGCTACCAAGCAACTTTTTTTTACGCCTAGAATAAATCAGCACTATGAAAATACAAGATATATATATATATCCAGCAGTCTGAGGCATGTTAAAATACTGCATGAGTTTCCAGAGATTTGATGACAAAGCCATGTATAAATGTCTTGTCTGACATCACATCTCTATACTTTTTGTACACCTGCAAGCAAAAGTAAAAAAAATATTATTACATAAATAGGTTAACCCTTTGTATGGCACTCATTGGACCCCATTTCTGCCCTTGATAGGGCTAGACATCCATTCCATTTTGACAGGGAAAGGCAAAAGAACATTTGTTCCCAGTCAAAATGAATTCGACATCTATCCCCGTCAACTGCAGGCAATTTGTTAAATACTGTTATGGAATTTAAAAAATAAAGAATCAACTTCAGTATTATTGGGGGATAACGAGTGTATTTCTGTTTTTCTTAACATTTTATTAATTCACCATTTTATTTGTTAATAAAAATATGTATACAGTATAAATAATATTAAAACATATATTTTTATTTTAACATGTCCTGTTCTGGAAAATGGGGATCTTTCTATGCAGGTGTGCCAAATGGGAGTTGGGTGTATTTCCAGTGTGATCGTTTATGTCTGCTTTATTCAGAAAAAGCAGCTGGTCAGAAAGTGGTTTTAAGATTAAGAAAGAACAGAAGATATTGATGAGAAAAAAAAACATTAAATAAACAGTATTGGCTACCTAATACAACACTTAAAGTAGCATTGCTGTCAACTCTTACTGAAGGAACATCATGTTGGGATATGTAGGAAGCTAAAATATATTTATAAAAAAAGAGGAAGATAGGGTAGATAAGTGTGTGTACGAGTAAGTACCCAACCAATGTTTGCAATATAAGTTTAATTACATTTTTAAAAGAATGGGGCAGCTGTGTGGTTAGCGCGTCGCCCTCACAGTGGGGGACCCGGGTTCAAATCCAGGTCTGTCCACCTGTGTGGAGTTTGCATGTTCTCCCTAGGCCTGCATGGGTTTTCTCCCGGTACTCCGGTTTCCTCCCACATTCCAAAAAAATGCATGGTAGGCTAATTGGACACTCTAAATTGCCCCTAGGTATGAATGTGAGCATGAATGGTTGTTTGTCTCCTTGTGCCGTGCGATTGGCTGGCCACCAATTCAGGGTGTCCCTCAGCTCTGGCCCGAAATCAGCTGGAATAGGCTCCAGCACCCCCCACGACCCTAGTGAGGATAAAGCGGTTCAGAAATGAGATTAAATCAAAAAGAGTCACTTGCCCTATAAAGGGTTAGAGGTGTTTATGTGACCTATTTCCTCAGGCGCGCAGTAAAATATTTTAGGGGGGTGTCGAGATAGAACACCCTGACTATGCTTCTGTCAATGCTTTAGTGACTGTGCTTCATGTGATTGCGTACCCCACTGCAGCATTTATAAGCATGACTCAACAGTTTGATTGGTGGTGATGTTTCAATGGTTCATTCGGGAGTGCTCCTCTGCGGCTTTATTGTACACGCATTGTAATATTTACAGTGTAAACTATGTTCCACTGTCGCTATATAGTGAAGCATTTGCACTATGTAAATTATGCCACTTCTTAGGTCAGTGATGTTACTTGTTCCCCTTTGTGTTCCTCTTAAGGGTGGTGACATCATCAGCGCTTTGTCAGCCATACAATAAACTATACTAATGATAAAATATTGCCTGTTTTCCTTCATATTGGTTGCAGCTTTTTGATCTTCTTTGTCATGTATATTTAATTTTAATCATGTGCCATACAGTAATCCTTTGATTATGACATCATTGTGACAAATTCGCAATTTTTTCCCACTAGATTATAAAATATATATATTTTAAAGTTCATAAGAATGTGAAAATACACACTGAAATTCCCAAGCAGAAGCCACTCTTGCTATTAGGACTCGGCACTGGAAAAAAAAACTTAAATTATATATATATATATACTACTTATAACAGGGGAGTCCCTACTTAGTGATTTTTCAATTATCATGGCCATGTTTGGTCTATATTAACAGTGATATTCAAAGGATTATTGAATATGGCTGGCATCAATCAAAATTTGATGTGTTAGGTTTTTATTTTATTATTTGGGCTTTGTATAGGCCATTATATGACCACACTTGCCAAAAATGTACTTGTTTCCATGGTATGTGCAAATCTAGTGGGTGTGACTCCCAAAAATCAAGTACTACTTAATTGGCATCTTTAGTCATAATACATGTGGTTTTATTTAGGAATACACATTTTAAAAAGGACCAACTATAAAGAAACTGAGGCCCAGAGAAACAATCAAAACTGAATATGTAGCAGAATTTACCAGGAGCTACTCTTGGAATACATTAGAACAATAAATGTTAGGAGATACTCAGTATGTGCTATATGTGGAATACAGAATGTGCGTTGATCACATAAAATATTAATTTAGCAAGAGACAAAAAAACAATGAGCGTATGATTTCTCAAACACACGATTCCACATCCTGTCCACTTTTCAATTTTGCTACGCGGACTTCTTCCATGAGCTCTTTAAGGTACTCGATCTCTCTCGCCATAGATTCGGCCTTCTCCTGTAGCGCCACGTTCTTCCTCTCCAGCACGGAGTGCTCAGTCAGCAGGGCGTCCTGCTCTGCCCTTTTTTTCTGCCGGTAACGAGTGGCCGCCGTCTTATTCTGCTCCATTTTCTTAAATTTTCGGTTCCTTGGCGCCTTCGGGGTTTCTCTTTCATTTGCGGGGGAAGACTTTACTTGAAGAGTGGGGGAGGGTGGAGTTTCTTTTTGTTTGGGATCGGGGTATGGTCGGGCCCTGGAGGACTTTGCTGGGGAAGAAGAATGGCTAACAATGGACCGCGTGGATACGGCACCGGTGACCATAACGTCATCTTTAGGAGCAAGCAGAAGGACAATTCGCGTTGGTGAAAGAGAAAGCACAATTCTTTGGACCTGGGGGACCACGGTAGCTTCTGGCTTCACCTCATTCATAGGAACATCCACCTCACTACCTAGGTCCAGGGTGTATGCGGGGGAAGAGGAGGGAGTGTTGTCGCACGGGGGGGAGCAAGGGCTTGGGAGGTCAGAGGTGGATTCCCATTTTATCTCCATCTCCTCTTCGGGTTCTGGGATGGAGGCAGCAGGGGAGGGAACATCGCCTGCGTCGCTGTGGGATGATTCCGGTTTTACCGAGATGTCTGGATCAGTAGCAAATGAAGGGGGGTGGGGAATATCCGATGGAGGAGCAAGACTCGACAGAGAAGCGATGGGGAGCGTGTCGAGCTCGTTGGGGAAATCGAGGGAGGCCAGGATGTCATTTGGATCACTGGAAGACTCTTCATTAGGACTGCAATCGCCTATCAGAGATTCCAGGTCGAGGTCACTCAGGTCCACCCTTTCAGCCATCCAGTCCAAGGTCCCAAACATGTCATCTGAGGGGTAACATGGGCAAAATTAGAAATGTGGCGCTAAGACAGGAGTCACACAAACAAGCAGGTTAGAACATATCAAGACGACTACCTTTGCTGTCAGTCGAGACCAGTTCGCTCTCTCTCGACTGCCCAGATCGGACCAAAAAGGGGAACGGGAGTGGGTGGGATGAGGTTCCAGTTTTCCCCTGGAGGACGTTCTGTGGTGAGTGAGGGGGTGAATAGAAAGGAGGGGGAGAGGAGGAGGAAGAAACAAATGAGGAGCTGAATGGTGACAGTGGTGCCGCGGCTCCATCCATCGAGGTCCGTCCTCCTTCGCGATGGTCCTCTTGATTAGGGTGAACTGAAACGGAGCCCGCAGCATCAGCCATGGGAAAGGAAGGCTCCCATAGAAGGGCCTCCATGTCTTCCAGGCCAAACAGTGAGTTTGTCATCATCATGGTCATAGTGGCTGTTGTTGGTCACAAAAGGAGTGCGTGACAGTATTCGGAGGGTGCCAAAATCTTTGCTGTCGCGTGCAGCAGTGCTGAGGGTTTCCACGTGGAACCTGGAAAAAGAGAGGTTGCATTTGGGTAAAAATACATTTTGCCTTGAGTGATAATTTCATGTATAACTCATCGCTAGGTCAAATAGTTTGGGGGAGTTGAGCTCTTCTCGCGCTCTGCCACTAGAGGGCGGCAGTTAACTTCAAACTATCAGTCCATGCTCTTTCTTCACAATCAAAATAAAGATTTTGACATTTTTTGCTTTCATACGCCACTTTAAAGTATAAGAATGCAGGTTTTTTCAAACTTTAATCCATCAGTTCATGCTGGTAAACGAAGTACTAGGATTTGCCCTTTGTTGCTTTCATCTTTCATTTCCCGTTTTAAAGTACAAGAATTAGATGTTAATGTTGGAAATCATGAAGGTCAGGACGTGTCAAGTGTAAAACTCATGACCTGTTTAAGACGGAAACAGAAAAATAACAGCTTAATAAATGAGACAATCGCATGTGGGGGGAAAATACTGACCTTATTTTCCTTATATTGATTTTAAAATCTTGTTTGGAAATAAGTGATTAGGAGTTAAGGAGTCCATGCCTAACTATTATTTTTGGCAAATATGACGAGAATTTTGGTACGCCGTTTTAAGTTTTATCGTGGACATTTTCCTCATTACGCTCCCACCTACGCTGCGGGCGAAATAGCTGAAAATCACGCGTGATCTTAATTTGGACGTCACACATCGGCAACATAGGGACAGAGAATTCCCCTCCCCCACCCACACAAAGCCGCCATTTTAACACGAAGAAAATATCTTATTCGACATTCACGTAGGCAAAAATATACACGTATATATTTATAACAAAAAGAATAAAATTTCCAAACTGTGGCTAATAAGAACTACAGCTAATTGTGCTGAAGCCAAGTGGTAAATAATATCAAACCATTGCTTCCCAATGTCTGATGTTGCGTCAGCCATTATGAATCCGTTTATTTTTTAATTTGTAACGATATTCATATCAAGAATTCTCACACTAAATAAGAGTGTTTATTATAGCTGTACTACAGTCTATATTACCACGACCTTGCCCGGAAGGGCAGTCAAGCTAGGTTGAACACACGGTATCTAGATTTCTTTTTAAAAATACTTACGGCATTTTCGCTGAATTTGAAGTAATTCAGTGCACTGGCTGGATGCACTGTTTTGCTGGCTGCTGCTGAATCGCTGCACACTTTCAGACTGCCATTTCGGCAAAAATAGGCCGATGTCCGGGAATGTCAGAATGCTGCTTAACTGTCGGCTGTTTGCTAGACAAAATGGCGTATAGACGCATTGAGTGAATGGCTGCAGCGCGACACTTTTCCGCCCTGTATCCTTCCGCAATACGTGTGTTGGGGATCACTCCGCTAAGGACTATAATGCCTAATGGTGTTCATAACTTGTTGCGGAGTTATGGTAGTAAAGTAAAACTTGAATATGAACTATGTTACACAATTTAACATACACAGGGAAACACGTACACAAAAATAAAATATTTGCTGTGTATATAACATTTATTATTTTTTTCATATTAACATCAGATTTACACATTTTATACATTCTCTTGCATTTCGAGACATGATAATGTCTTAGATTATGAAAAAGAAATAAACCATATGGGAGTTTAGTTATATTCACTTATTCATTCATTTCTGAACCGCTTTATCCTCATTAGGGTCGCAGGGGTGCTGGAGCCTGTCCCTGCAGACTGTGGGCCAGAGGCAGGGGACACCCTGAATCGGTGGCCAGCCAATCGCAGGGCACAAGGAGACGGACAACCATGCACACTCACACCCATACCTAGGGACAATTTAGAACAGTGGTCCCCAACCACCAGTCCGTGGACCGGTTCCGTCCGAGTAAAAAGTATTAACGTTTTCAATCTGGCTCTCCTACTTGAAATGAGAAAAGTTGTTATAATAATAATAATAAATAATTGCTATTATGCTTGGGACTTTTTTTTGCCGTCGTGGGTGTCGTTCGTGCACCGACCCCACATAATTTTGTCTTAAATTGTCGCCCTGTCCTTTAGCCGGATCACGAGAAAATAGAAAGAGCTTTACTGGTCCGCGGTGAGAAAAAGGTTGGGGACCGCTGATTTAGTGTGTCCAATCAGCCTACAATGCTTGTTTTTGCAATGTAGGAGGAAACCGGTATACCCAGAGGAAACCCACACAGGCCCAGGGGAGGACATGCAAACTCCACACAGGTGGACCAACCTGGATTTGAACCCAGGACCCCAGAGCTGTGAGGCTGACACGCTAACCGCTAACCACTCATCCGCCAGGTCACCATGAGTTTAGTTATACAAATGACAAAACTTGATCAACTTAAGCAGGGTTGTTACCGCACTGAATAGTTAGGTCAGAACTTATGGGGGCTTTTTAACGTTATTGCTTAAGTCGTCATGGGTTTGTCCAAGATTTTTCTCTTTTCACAGTTTAGGACAGTGATCCACACCTCACATACACCAGACCAGTCCGAGTCCGTTTATTATTTGTTTTAAAGCAGGGGTAGGGAACCTATGGCTCGGGAGCCACATATGGCTCTTTTGATGGGTGCATATGGCTCTCCACTAACCTGTGAGGTAAACTATGGAAACTGCTGGTGAGAAAGCGCAGGAATAGGAGCGTTACGTTGGTATTATGGCATTGACACTACCCCAGCGCCTTATAATCATTTTTTTTTCATTACACTTTTTTGCATGGATTTTCTCATTGATACTCATTGTTTAGCAACAACATAACAATGTTGTCAAAAGAATTCAGAAACTTTTTGTACTTTAAAAGTGGTGAAGTGACTAAAAAAGGCACACATTTTCATGTATGTTGACTTTTAAATTCGGAGCATGGCTCTCAAGGATTAACATTTAAAAAATATGAACTGTTTATGGCTCTTTCCATCAAAAAGGTTCCCGACCCCTGTTTTAAAGACTAGTACTCTCCAAGGTATTTCCATACTAAATGCAAATAGTCAAGGTCTTCCTGGAGATTTCGAGCAAGAAAATGAATTCTGCTTGCGAACCTACTCTTTGTTGACTTCCTCAATGTTTTCTTACTGCCCTTTTCTTTATAATACTCATCACTTTCTTTAGCGAACTCATTAAGCAGCCTCACCGAAGACAGCTCACTTCTATTCACGTTTTTAACATGATGCATTATTGACCGCAACTTCTGTGCCACTGTCAAATCGCAGGGAAGCATTCCAGCCAGCTGTAACTTCTCTAGATCATGCTTTTGCAACTCATTTGACTGAGAAATGATCATTTTCAAGCACAGTTCAATATCAGCCAAATCATAGAGGTAATCGCAGACAATCTTCTCAAGAATTTGTCGGTCTCCAAGCTTCTTGTTTGATTTAGAAACACGTGCACCCATTCCCCCTGCGGCTACGCCCATTCCAACACCAACTGCTGTCATGACCAACGAGCAACCCATTGTGACAGGTGCTAACGCTACCCCCACCAATGCAGTGACCCCTCCTAGTGCACCCGTGGTCCCACCAGCAATCTCGATGCTTTTCATCTTCTTTTTATCTTTCTCCAAAAGTTCCACCATGGAGCGGAGATTTCTTATGGAGTCTTGCAGGCGTTGACTGCGCGCCATCATCCGGGAATGGAAAACCCGAAGAGCCACTTTCGCAATAACATTTTTTTGCAGAAAAACCCTGAAATGGGTAAAAGACAGAAATATTTCAGATGGTGTTCGTAAATCACGAATAAGCAAAGTATTGCTTCATTTTATATCTACTGTACAGTAAAATGTGTTTGTTTGTTGAACAAAATCGTGTAACCGTGGCGACAAAAAAAGCCCCATTCATTTTCAACGGCAAAAATATTTCAAATTTTACATGCCAAAATGGATCTCCACTTATACATGTTTGACCTAATTCATTCACATAAGTGACACAAAAAAATCAGGAAATCAAAGTGCACAAAAACTAAGAGTACGTAGATAATTTTATATTTGTTACTAAGTTCATTCAAAATTGTACATTTATTATAGTATAAATTGATGAGATTTAAAACATTTTAAGGCACTTAGAGTCATTTAAGGTAATTACCTTTTCTCCCAATATACAATAATTTACCTATGACCAGGCCAGTAATTGTGTTTAAAAAATCTAAGGTGACCCAAGGTGCCCCCCCCTGTTCTCTAATATTGATTGATCAGAACAAGTCCTGTGATTACCTTTTCTCTTCCTCAACGCTGAGTCCGTACAAAGATGGACTGACATGAGCCGCTTCTGTAAAAAATTGAGCAAATTGATAAATTAGATCCTTTACATAGTTAGACTGTTTGTATTGCTGTACATTTTAAAAATCTCATCTCATCTCATTTTCTGAACTCGTTTATCCTTACTAGGGTCCCGGGAGCTGCTGGAGTCTATCCCAACTGACTTCTGGCCAAAGGCGAGGGACACCCTGAATTGGTGGCCAGCCAATCGCAGGGCACAAGGAGACCATTCACACTCACATTCATACCTATAGGAGCCATTTAGAGTGTTCAATCAGCCTACCATGCATGTCTTTGGAATGTGGGAGGAAACTGGAGTACCCGGAAAAAACCCACGCAGGCCCGGGAGAACATGCAAACTCCACACAGGTGGACCGACATGGATTTGAACCCAGGTCCCCCATTGTGAGGCAGACGCGCTAACCACTCATCCGCCGGGTCGGCCCATTTTAAAACTGTTTTAAGTAATCATCATACAAGCAGTTAAACAACTAGATAAATCCCAAATAATTCATATCCTGGTCATTAGATATGTTCGTTCATTCATTCATTTTACTTTCCCCTTATCCTCACAAGGGTCACAGGGGCTCTAGAGCCTATCCCAACCAACTATGTAGGCGAGGCATCACTGAATTGGTTGCCAGCCAATTGCGGGGGACAAGGAGATGGACAACAATTCATGGTCACACTCATATCTAATAACAATTTGGAGTGGTCAATCAGCGTCATGTTTTTGGCACGTGGGAGGAAACTGGAGTACCCAGAGAAAATCCACGCTGGCATAGGGAGAACATGAGACCCCACACCGGGGATTGAACCCTCGATCTCAGACATGCTAATTAGCCCCTGCCTCATTGGATACATATAAAAAAAATGTTTATGGATTGTATCCATAGGAATTTCACTGTATACATACCTGAAATGTGTCGCAGCCACTTAACAAGTTTCTGCGTATCCTGTGGGGGAGAAAGAATTGAATAAAAACACTTTTTTAATTGAGTGTAGAAAATGTATGAATAAGATGGAGTGGTGGTTTTATATTTTAAAATGAGTGGGGCACACCAACTCACATAAAAGGCAAATACTAATTATTTACCTTATTATATATTATTGCATACAGTATATAGTATACAATTAACAAAAGTATAAAAATAGTCGTACATACTAGTAGTACACATTAAGTGAGCCTGAAAAAGGCCTATACCTTTTTTCTTTGTTGGTTTGCATATAAATGTGTAATAATAATTAAAAAATATGTTTTTATTGAATTAATTAAATTGCCCAACCCTAATAATTGCTAATGCACTTTGGTAGTGGCCTCCAATAAAACTAAAGGTTTTTTTTCTACATGCTTATTCAATTCAACCATCTTTATTCAAATTGATTCAGTGTCAATGGGAGTGTGAATGAGTTAAATAGGAAGCCATATTGGGTTGTTTTGTGTGTTGACTTTTTACCATTAATTTGCTATGTTCATGCATGCACAGGGATTTTAGAGTTGAAATTAAAATCTTGGAGGAAAAGGGAGAAAAAAAACCTCTTGCTTTACTATCGGCCTACATGCATTCTGTGAACTTTGCATTAATCGTACCTGTTCACTTTCAATGGAGTCCCACGACCTATGTAAATGTTGGTCATCCATTCCGGTCTGGCGTCTTGAGGCCTCCTGAGCCTGTCAGTGTTAAATCACCCACATATATTTAGACGGGTATGTGAGTGCCAGTGCATGTGTTTGTACATGTGCACATTTTTATCACCATGTCATTTCTTGCTGGAAGAACTTCCAAGTAGAACGGCTCCGCATCCAGATCAATGTAGAGGGGATCCCCTTGAGAAGAAGAAAGAGGAGTAACGCCAATCATTGCTGGGGTCTCTCTTCTTATCTGTGGGAATAAAAAGAAAACCATGTATGTCTTTAATGTATGGTATTTTTAGTATAGTCATTTGTAATATAGAACGGTTACTTATACTAGTATTGGTACTGATAATGCACTGGTCATACGGTCCGCACTGTGTGCAGATTGCATGTTCTCCCAGGCCCAGGGCTTGCGTGGGTTTTCTCCGGGTACTCCGATTTCCTCCCAAATCCCCAAAAATGCAGTTGAACACTCTAAATTGACCTTAAGTATGATTATGAGATTGGTTGGCCGTCTCTTTGGATTGGCTGCCCACCAATTCAGGGTGTCCCCCGCCTGGTGCCCTGGTTAGGTGGGATAGGCTCCAGCAGGATTCACTATAGCTTTTGACGGACCCCTGCTTTCATCATTGCATTAGCCACTTTACACATAAAATTGTTGGCCGTTTTTTTTTTAAAGGGAGACTTCCGGACAAAAATCTTTTGAGAACCACTGCGCTAGTTTTTTTCCTTACAATTTTCCAGCACATCCTTTCAGTGAATTTATGAATATTCCATATTCCCATCTGTCTGCTGTACTGCATAACAACAAAGATCATCAGATTATCCACCCTGAACATAAAAACAATTCTGTTGAAGGACGTCAGATGTGTCGGAAAAAAATGAGGTTGATCTTAACATAACTTGTTGCAGTTGACTGAAACTCAACAATAGAGCATTCTGACAAAAGATGAGTTATTTCCTGACGTTTTTTTCCCATCAGAATTTTACCTGTTACTTGACATCTATTGTGAAGGCGTCAACTGAAGAATAGATGTGACTGATAAATGAAGAAGTTTTACGTAACATAGAAGGGAGGTGGAACTTTTCCTCAGTTTCATCAGTACATGTATTTGTGTCTACTTTACTGCATTATTTAGTAACCTTATATTCATAAAGAGTTTTGTAACTTGTTTACTGGGTGGAACATAAAAAACCCTTTCATGTGTAGTGGACAACTATTCAAAATTCTTTATCATTTATAGAGCAGGTGGCATTTGTGGTCACAAAAAGAGATATCCAGTTATTGTTATATTTATGATTATTCATCATCATTGTACTTAAATATTATTTTTATATAATTATAAATAAATTCATATATTAATACAATGTTAATAAAAAATAAATTAATTTCGTCAAAATCAATACAAACAGAAATACAAGTTACAGCCCATGTAACATTTTTTTTCTATAGTATTTAACTTTTTTCATCCAATAGAGATTTCATTTCAATCCATTCAGACTCACATTCAAAAGATATTGGACATCTAACACTGTCAATGGCAGTGAAAGGTGAATATGCACAGCATAAACGTTCGTTAATTCGCCTCTGCCCAATCAAAATGGATTGGACATCTGGTACCGTTCATAGCAGCCAATGAAATAAATAATAGCTCTTTATGGGTAAAAAAAAAAAATCAAATTTTGTGCACGAATTGATTTATTTTGCAAACGATACAGGCTCTGTACCATTTATAGTACGTACAATTTAAATACAGTCTGTGACTCACCTCTGAGTTGCGCTGAAGTGAACTTTTTGTCCTTCGGGGTGGGGGGAGGGGGGGACCTTCATTCATTAATGGAGCCTGGAGCAAAAAGAAAAGTTATTAAACTGAAATGCAAAGTGAACAAAGTTGACAAAACTGCATTCTATACCATTCCTATGCAGCTTCCTGGGGTGGTTGAAGTCTATGACTGACTGGCGCCCAGTTTAGGGTGTATTCCACGTTTTGCTGAAACCAACAGCGTTAGGCTCCAGCACCCTGTGACCCTGAAGAGGACCAGTGGTGTTAAAAATGGATGCCTGGACTCGATGTCAGGGATACTGTGTGATGATATTATAAGATGTATTAACGAGTAAGAGCTTCTGCAGACTGAGACTGAGGTTGAAAATATGGAGAATAATATTGCTACTTAGCTATGCTATTTGTTTACGAGTCATTATTTGCATTATGATGAATCTTTTGATTTCATTTTAATGTGTTGTATGTTTTTAATACCTGCGATCTTCAACTAATTTTTTTGCGTCATTCACAGTCGCATGATGGAAGTATTTTCAAAGAATTCCAAGACGATTGCGTAATTTTGTCAGCAGCACATACTTTTCAACGTTTTTTTTCTTCACCATTCTTTGACATTTTTACTGAGCAAACACTTCATAACATATCATTAGGAAAGACTCTTGTTTTTATGATGGTTTTTCAAAATATCATTTTGAAAATATTTTATTTTGCCTGGAGCTATGGATCATCTTATTAATGTCTTCACATGTAAACGTGCAATTATTTTGTCATGAATCCTCAATGATAACAGTCACAATTAAACACTATAGTTTCATTCATTATGATGCTGCTGGAAAACCAAAGATAGCCCAAACATAGTTTATCACTCTGAATTTACACATTTTCATAAAATAGATGGAAACAAAGTGAGATTGTGATAATTTATGAATCCAGTAAACTTTTGATCATTAAAAAACTAAGCTGTATAAATTAAGACCAAGGTTTACATCTAAGATCTAGCGTGTTTTTTTTATTATTGAAACAACAGTTGAACTTTAAGTTTTGACACCATTTAGCTTTTTAATGTGCAATTGGACTTTCGCACAAAGGAAATATACAGATGTGTGCACACATTTTAAATAGATGGCATCTTAATTTATGTTCCTTAAACACACAAAAAAATTACATACCTCTCAGTAGCTTTCACGCTGGAAACCCGAATGCGCTATTGGGTTTTCGTCCCTTTTATTTTGTCTAAATTATTTTTACCTCCCACGTCATGGGTGGGTGGATCTCTGCAACAGATGTTGATAAACACAAAAACAGTTGAGACTAAAGGACTTGAATTTCAACATTCCAACCGCAATATTATTATCTTTCAGAATATTGATCAAAGCCAGACAGGGTGAGGAATGTCTTGTTCACATTCAGCAGTAAATAGTGGTTGCTTATGCCCTACCTTATATTTAATTACAACTTTATTGTAAAAAATAATTGTTATTTTAAAATTTCAATTATGTTTTTGTTAGGTTCCACTTAAACCATGCCCAATTCCCTTACCTTAAACCAGGGGTGTCAGACTCGGGTTGGTTCGCGGGCCGCTTTAAGGTCAACTTGATTTCACGTGGGCCGGACCATTTTAGATATAATATTTAGATTTTTTTTAATAAATGGATTAAAAGAACTGGATTAAAAGCCCTGAATATTCAGTTTTTTTTTATAGATCTGAAACAATGTTTATTTTAGCTTTTTTAAAATATATTTTTAGATTTTACAAAATGATTTTTGAACTAAAAACACAGAAAAAATGATTAAAAAATTACAATTATTGATTTTAAAAAGGGAAAATCAGGAAATTTAATATACATCTGGTCCTCTTCATTTTAATTTGATCCTAACACAGAAAGTCAGCTCTTTGTTTAGACTTCCAGGAGTAAACTTTATTAGCAAAAGGCAAACTTTAGGAGTCCAGTCCATTCTGGCTCCTCTTTTATTTAGACTTACTAAGTTTATCATGAGCAAAGCATTTACTTCGTTGCAAGCAAGTATGATACTAATAATGATGAACAAAGGAAGTTAAATAGTTAAGCAAAGTGTAGTTTTCGTTGCAAGCAAATGTATAATAGTATGAAATAAATCCTGACAGAAAGATAACTTGGCATTGGTCCAAGGAAATGAACCTTAAAATAAAACACAAACATTTCCTTCTCATGTTAAGTTACACACTTCAGAATTCAGAGTATTCTCATATTGTTAGATGCAAAAGAATGACAAAACTATTTCCCCTAAAATGAATACTATATATATATATGTATATATGTGTGTGTATGTATATATATATATATATATATATATATATATATATATATATATATATATATATATATATAGTATTCATTTTAGGGGAAATAGTTTTGTCATTTTTTTGCAGCCTACAACAGCTACAAAAAGTAATGAAGCACACCCACAGATTTAGTACTTTTCTGTCTTCATGTTTGACATGCCAAAAATTCAAAGGGCTACTATGACTTTTGTAAAAACTCAAGATTGGCATTATTCTGAATTTATTTTGTGTCTATAGGTCCAGTACTTTGGGTCCATCAGTATTAGTTCACCACCTCAGGACTTTACTGTGCTGTTTGACACTGGCTCCTCCAACCTCTGGGTTCCATCCGAGATTGGTCCTCACTGTGTGGAGTTTGCATGTTCTCCCTGAGCTTGCATGGGTTTTCTCGGGGTATTTCGGTTTCCTCCCAAAAACATCCAGGGTAGGCTGGTTGAACACTCTAAATTGCCCCTAGATATCAGTGTGAGCTTGAATGGTTGTTTGTCTCATGAAATGTTTTTTTCTCTTTATTTACCCTAGTATGACTCATATAGAAGTAGTGCCACTTGGACCATGCCATGTAAATCCAGTTTAACTGGATTGTGTGTAACATTATGCAACAAACTGCCAACAAACTGTAGAAATGTGTAAATTTTAGGGGAAATCCAGCCCAATTGATTCTGTGTGAACAACACTTATCAAGATTTAGATTTAGTGCAGGTTTAGTTTGTCCATTTACACTCGCCGGCCACTTTATTAGGTACATCTTGCCGTACTAGGTTGAATCCCATTTTTCCTTAACCCTTTGTGGGCTGTGGCATAGATTTAACACTGTGGTGATGCCCTGCCATTTAAAGTAGCTGGTGACTAAATTCCCTGGGATTGGCAAGAACCATCGTTTCTACAGTCAATGCCATTTGAAAGGCTGTAAACAGCTACACTAAGGTTCTTTCCTGTTTAAATTTATGAAAAGGTTTCCCGCAAAATGTTTGACCTGCTCTCTCTCTAGGGCACATGTGTCAAAGTGGCAGCCCGGGGGCCAAATCTGGCCCGCCGCGTCATTTTGTGTGGCCCGGGAAAGTAAATCATGAGTGCCGACTTTGTGTTTTAGGATCAAATTAAAATGAAGAGTATAGATGTATATTAAATTTCCTGATTTCCCCCCCTTATAAATCAATAATTGTAATTTTTTAATCATTTTTTTTCTTTTTTAGTTCAAAAATCATTTTGTAAAATCTAAAAATATATTTTAAAAAGCTAAAATAAACATTGTTTTAGATCTATAAAAAACTGAATATTCAGGGCTTTTAATCCAGTTCTTTTAATCCATTTATACAAAAAACAAAATCTAAATATTATATCTACAATGGTCTGGCCCACGTGAAATCAAGTTGACGTTAAAGGGGCCCGCGAACCAATTCGAGTCTGACATCCTTGCTCTAGGGCTTCATCATCGCTACAATTCAAAGAAGTCGAGCACGCATGTTCAAAATGGTACTGACCATTCATCCGTTATGGGAGAGGTAGCCTGTCTGAGTTCATCAGTGAAGACACGGTCACTGAGTATCTAAGCTCTTGTATAACTCCTTTGTTTAACTAGATTCCTCAATTTGATAACTCACACTATCTCTATTACATGCTGATTATAGGTTTCGATACTACTTGTATAGAAAACAATAAGCATAATGGAATGTTTTTTGAATGAATTGTAAGTGTCATTGACATGACGATATGGGTCGAATGTGGCTAAATTAAAATTCTTGAATAAGTTTATGTAATAGAGGTTCAAACCAGATGTCCCAAGTGGTTAGCATGTCAGCCTCACAGCTCTGGGGTCCTGGGTTCAAGTCCAGGTCAGTTCACCTGTGTGGAGTTTGCATGTTCTCCCTCGGCCTGCGTGGCTTTTCTACGGGTTCTCCGGTTTCCTCCCACATTCCAAAAACATGCATGGTAGGCTGATTGGACACTAACCATTCACGCTCACACTCATACCTAGGGGCAATTTAGAGTGGCCAATCAGCCTAAAATGCATGTTGGGGGGGGGGGGGGGGAAACCCAGAGAAAACCCACACAGGACCAGGTAGAAGATGCAAACACCACACAGGTGGAGTGACCTGGATTCAATCCGGGGATCCTAGAACTGCGAGGCCGACGCACTAACCACTCATCCACCGGGCAATCCTTATAATGTTGAGGTTTTGTGAAATGGCATTAATGAATTTGGGAAACAAGCCAATGGAGTTGGCAAAGAACTGTTTCAGGTTTGCTCTGGTTTCAGAATGAACAACAACCTGTTCTATGTTTAAATGGTAATCTACTGCTGTCACGATATTAAAATCATTATCAACCCATTTTGATAGTTCAATAATAAACAAATATCTTCTGAATCCATTCACAATCATTAGTGATAATCAATGTCCAATCATGTCCTCAAATATGGTTTTCAATACTTTGGGGGATTTTCTCCAAGGTCAGTATTTGTTATTAAGGGCTTAAATTTTACTTTAGACTAGTACTTCTTATAGTTGTTTAGACATTCATGCCAAAATAAATGAAGCTGGCAATAGTAATGGTGGATTTATTTTTTGGGTAGTATTTCCCTAGGTATCTTTATCATAACTCATTGGCTGCCATTAATGGCACTGGACATTCAATGTATTTTAAGTTGGAGGGCAACTGAACAAACATTAATTCACTACTGCCCTCCCTAATCAAATGGCTTGGGTGTCTATGCGCGATAATTAAATTTAAATAGTTTCATTATAGTTTAAGTCATCAACATCAATGGCACTTAGTTTATAATAAAAAACAAGATGGAGCATCAAGTACTTTTGTGTATCGATAGAGTCCAAAAGGTTAGTACTATCAAGTCAGCCATAGTAATTTACAGTGAAATATTTACTATGCAGTTGTCCATTCAAGCATCATATTGGCCCAAATATAGCATGTTTTTTTGCATTGAAAGAAGACTTAAAAGTTGTCAATTGTGTTAAATTCAGGGTCTAGACATTATACCCATTCACAACGCTAGATGGCGCCAGGTATCTTATGCTGAACACTGATGGTTAATGCAGTTATTACAATTTTGTTTTATCACAGCAGATTGGTTAATTTACATTTTTAAAAAAACAGAAGCCAAATGGTATTGCACTTTAGTTTACATATTTAAATGTTCAGTTATTAAAATGTGATAGGTTTTTGCATGATTTGAATGAGGCAAAAACATGTTTTTTTCTCTGAAATATATTGTTCTAATCATTTGTTTCAGATGTACTGTAATTATCTTCTGTATAAAAAAATTGAATTTAGTGTTCAAAAAAAGTCTTTTTCAAACTTGGGTTTTGAAAAAGAGGGGGTCGTCTTATAATCAGGTTCATCTTATATACGGGCCTATACGGTACTGGCTGGTAAAGACTAATACTACGTTTAATCGTTTCAAACGGAATATGCATTTTTATTGAAAGAGATCAACACAACAAAGCATTTTAAGAATCCATATATATCTCATTTATTTTGTATGTCCATAGCAACGCAGTACTCAAGAGAGAGCCGTACTAAAAAAAGAAATAAAGCTGGGGATAAAGCACAGCATGCAACACAGCATATGAATAGCGTGAACCATACAAACTAGAGGTAGAAATCTACTGTACTTTGTTTTGGTTTTTCTTTTTCAAACAAAATATAGTCCAGTATACTCTCTAAGTACTTTTTTTCCCAACATACCTCGGTTGACAAAGGAAGATGTCCACAGAAAGACTTAGTAAGTCCAAAACAAAGCACTTCATGATAGATAACTATTGAGTCATTGCTAGTACGTAATCTTTTTGTTACAAAAGTGCAACAGAAAAACATTTTCCCCCATTATCATATATTGTAAATAGTGTCATGGAACTAAATGCCACCATACACGTGCTGTACACATTTTTCCTAAGGCTACACGTGATGGCAAAATCAGAATCATGCACTAGTCTCAAGTTTTGGAATAAAGTACTTAAACCACAATGTATTTATTAGTCAGGTGACAGTTGTTACTCACCCCGTGAGCTGGGATAAACTTGGACTGTAAGTTCATTAGGCTTTAACTTTGAACATGTTCAACACAGATGAGCAACTCATTGACAATAGTATTGTCGCAATTATGACATTTTTAACACTGCAAGATGACAGCAGGTAGGGCTGACTGATTTCAGAAAATTTTAATTGCAATTTTTCATGACACTTCAATTCAATTCACAATTTTTGTCAACTGACTCTTTAAAGTAAATGTGGCATGGAATTAAAGCTTTCTTTCAAAACACGTCTGACTAATAATGCAAGTATTATCAAATGTTAACTAGTGCTTTTAATTCATTGGCTGGCATTGGCGATGACAGGACATCAAATTGGATTAGAAGTCTATTGCCAGCCTAGTTGAAATTAATTTATGTCTGTCAATGGCACTGAATGAGTTATATTTATTGGTGCCGTATATAATTGAATATGTTGAGAGGGGTTCTTTCATCTGACTTTGGTGTCGACAGCGTGGGATCGATTCCCACTCTGTGGCAATATGATTTAACGTGGAAATGGTTATCTCTCCCCGTGTTCCCTACGTCTGACTGGCGACCAGTCTTGGGTGTATAGTGCGCCTTTTACCTTGGGATAGGACTGGATAGGCTCCAGCACCCTGTAAATCTGACAAGAATAAGTTGTGTTGAAAATGAATGACGTTATATCATCGAAAAGCGAATGACGCCTGACCAATGACAGAGAAAGTCACATCATGTGAGAAATGTATACTATATATTGTGATAAATTTGATATTATACAATTTTTTCTTGTGTTTCTGAAAGCAAATTGCTTACCTCAACAGACCCAGGATCTGCCAAAAAACAAATTTTTGCCGTTTTTAAAATTGCAATGTCTAATTTCACAATTTCAATGTAAAATCAATTTATCTTTCAGCCTTAGCAGCTGGGTAAAGAAAAAAAACCTATACATTGAAAATAATGCCCGTGATTAAAAAAGTTCTGATTAACATGAAAAAAGAAAAAAATTCAGAAGACTGGCTTTGACAAACTGTGACCTTGGAACCCTTACCCAGAAGATGAATTTTATCCTACATGATAAATTAGTGAAAAGATACATGCAGGCACCAATAAGCTAATGTGGAAGTGGAAAATAAGGTGGTTCTTCATAAGAGTGAAACAAACGGCGGCTTTGTATATAAGCACGGGCAGTCACGAGGGAATGGTTTCTGCTCATGGCAAAGTAGCGCAATGATGTCAAACGTAGTAAGTGGTTGGGGGCTGACATTTTCAGATCCACAATGCAAAATTATCTTACTCGCTTACTGGCAAGACACGGCTGTTTTTACATTAATTCAGACACATTGTGAATTTGTTTTTGAAGAGGCTGCCACGCTCAGGAAGTATTGTTCAAAAAGATTGTCTAATTTTTAGTATGACATTCAGAACTAGTTTTACTCTAAAGGAACCTTGAGGCTTTGGCGAAATCAGTTCATCAGCGATTTATTAGCTTTTATATGTTGACATACAGACAATCAAATTTGCATTTTGTCCTGACACGACGTCACAGATCCTTAATCTCCATTACTATAGCTAGCGTAAAATGCACGAGACCTGTCTGATAACCTAAAACAGTCCAATCAGTTTAAAAGCGCCACAGCCTGATGCAGAGTGTGTTTTACAATGATTACCTTTTCCAAGACGATGTGTGAAACATACACCAACTTCATTAATACAATCGCAACACTGCGAAACACCTTTGTATTTGGGGTTTAGACATTGGCATCTGTGATTAAAAATATATTCAGTTTAACACACGAGAAACAAGTGATCTCTACACCGAGTGAATGCCAATTTTCTCAGAAGTCGGGGAAATATTTTCGCATTTCTCCTGACACCAGAAAGCCTGCGGGCCATCATTGCCTGAAGAGCTACTGAGTGAGTGACACACATGTCCCGAATTTTAAGAAGGATCCGGAAGTCGTGTCGCTGCAGTCACCAAAAGTGACTCTGGTTCTGAAAGCGCACAATAGAGAGTGTAGCCTAGCTCATCCACTTCTTGCTCAGTCAATTCACAGAACAAGTTAACTTTGGGGTTAAGGGCACAAGGCAGTTGGCCCGCCTCTAGGTAACCCACAAGTTCCTTAAGCAGCTGTAGAAAGTTATCAGCCAGTACCTCATGGGTCCAAACACCTTGTTTTTCACTTAGCAGCAAGATCGCGTTGGTGAGCTGGCTGGCATTAAGCCGGTTGAGGGCAGGGTTAAGCTTGCATACAGCCTTAGCTACTTTGAGGCAAGCGCATCGGTAGCCTCCATCTTCTTGATCCAAAGCCCTTACCCGCGCAGTCTCAGCCACTCGGAAGCTCTGCCTCCACAAGTTTTGGTGGCGCTCAGCCGCAAGCCGATGCGGTTTGGCTATAAGAGAAGTACCGTCTTCCATCACGAGCAATGGCAAAAAGTCCACGTATAGCTTTCGGTCCGTCTCGTATTGTACCTCCAGGGTCAGTGTTTCGGAGGGGACCACGGGACGAATCACATAGTCCAGGACGCTGCCAATAGCAGGCCAGTTGATGGTGCCCACAAGTTTATCAAACACCTCCAGGACTGATTTAGGGGAGAGGTAACCTCCCACCATGCATCGGTCCCAGTAGCTGTTGTTCCGTGGGAAATATTCTAAATTTTCTCTGCGGACGAGCCAGAAACCTGGAACATTCATGATTGTTTCCTCGCCAGGAATGAACGACCACAGGTTCTTCTCCAGAATTAGGGGCACCATGAGCTGGGCGTGGTCCGCCGTCACCACCTTGGGGATGGAGGAGTTCCATTTAAATAAAAAAATTGGGGCGGACCAATGTGAAAGACAGACAAAAAAACCTTGCATCTCACCTGCAAGTCATCGTAGAGGCTACCGCTCAGGTACATCTCACGGAGGGGCATGTCTGGAAGTTTTGCATGGAGAAATACTCGCAATTCAGCACAGATGTCCAATGCAGCCCTCCTGGCCAAAGCTTGCTCCTGAGTGGGAATGTCCACATTATTCTGGTAGAAATCCCACAGACGCTGCTGCAGGGAGAGACGCATCCGAGCGCGGAGCAGGTCGGACTGAGTCGGGTTGCTTCCTTTCATTGCAGCTCGACCCACAGTTCTCCGCAGATAGTCTGGGAGAAAATAGAGTGGCTAAATAAGAAGCGCAAAAGAACTCAGGTGGTTGAAATGTCATTTGAATGGTATTGCACTACAAAACGCACTATGACGCAAGTTGGCTGCATATCCAAAACAATGAGGAAGTTATTGCAAAAGACCATTTCTAATCTAACACCTCTATCTGGCTGACTCTAGCAAGTACACCCACTGTGAAAATATGGAAAGAATCCTCCGAATTGGATGACTGGTACCAGATACAGAAATAGAGCCTGGTTGACAAAAATTCACAACAGTTTGGAGAACAAACATACTAAGACAAGTTTGTTGTACACACCTGGTTCGAAGGAATTTGAGGCAGTGGGCAGGGATTGAAGTGACCTGCTAATAGTGGCCTTCATGTTGTGGTTTAGAACCCGAGGTGATGAACCCAGCCAGGCGGGTTCTTCCCAGCTTTGTTTCCCTTTCTCCTCTGACTTGGTGGGACTGGTTGGAGCACTGATTGCACGATCGTACATCTGAGCAGCAAAAAGAAAGAGTTTCACATTAAATCTGAAGCCTTACACACAATGGAACCAATATAGAAATATAATAGCAAAATGTGTACTCTTTTGACGGCAAGCGTTGCAATGCCAAGCATGGCTGCTCCACCGACTCCCAAAACAAGTTTAGCATTGGAAAGCACGAAGTCGATGGCTGTGCCGATGCCATTGTCATCTTTTTTCCCTTTACGGTCCCCATTCACTCCGGCCATACTGTGGCTGAAATGAGGAAAAAATGTGCACAATTTAATGTTGTGTAATTGACTATATACGCCAACAACCACCTTGTAAAGCGATATCTCAGAACACAAAATATTGTTTAATAATAATAATAAACATGCCGCTTAGCATCTCTTGTTCATATTCCTAATATTGCTTATAGATATGCCTGGTAAACTCTAAATAGAAGCATCTCTCTTCAGAAATGGCACACTGATTTTTTTAAATTATTTGGGTTATTCAAAAAGTGGTGGCATGCGGTGCAATATTAAACTGATACATATTGAGGTAGCCAAATCAATGTCATTGTTTTTTTCCTTGCTAGTCATATTTACTGTCTTTTTTAATTTTCCCTCCCATTGAAAATGATAGTCTTCCAATTCATTTAAAATGGGAGGAAATGCTGTGAATGCTCATGTTTGAATATATGTTCATTCGCTCCTTATCGTCAAATTAGATTGCTGTCTCGCACTGTCAAAGGCAGCCAATTTTTGGAATTTATTAAATTGTGTTTAAATGGGGCAAGGTTTGAGACATTTTTAGACGACAGCATTGCTACTTGTATTAGGTAGCATAGAACAGGGGTTTCAAACCAATTCCACAAAGGGCCAAGGGGGTCCTGGTTTTTGTTCCAACCAGTACTGCGCAGACATTTCAACCAATGAATTTTCAGCTGATTACAGTTGTAAGCAACAGATTGGTGGGTTGGAACGAAAACCTGAACCTACTTGGCTCTTTCTGGAATCAATTTGACACCTGTGAAATACAGGTTTAATTATTCTTTTTTGGAACACTATTAATTCTGTTCTTTTCTCTGCCAAAAAAATAATTAGCTATTCAAATTAGATTGGATGTCTAGTGCAAACAATGGCAGCCAATGAGTTAATATAAACAAAGCTGGAATCATAAGAAAATATGCTTAGGTTTTACAAATAACTGACCGTAATAAATAAATAAAAACATACCTGGGGAGAATTTCCAGATGACCTTTACCCCCTTAAAATTCCCCTACATTAGCCCACCCAATCGGCTACTGAGGAAGAACTGGCCCCTCTTCAGCGCTTCCTCCTTGTCTTCTGGTGTAGTCAGAGTTTTGCAGCGCCGAAACTCACGTGCCACAGTGCGCCGATAGTAGTTGCGGTCAGTGTACTGAAGGTGACGCCCTGCACGGAGCAGCGCCCGGTACAGCTCCAGCACAGCACTGCTAGACCAGCCGCCCATGAGGGATCACACTTGGAGGGGGCGGCACCCTAAAAATAAAATAAAAAAACAGCATTATGGAGTGACCTCCTTACCCAAAAAGTAGGGTTGTAGGGTTCTATATTGAAATAATGTAACTTTATAGTCAGTATGTGTCCCGATGTGATAAATTTGATTTTGTGCTGCTCTTGAAAGAAATTGAGGATATTTTTGCATTGTTAAATGTCTAATCCATTTCAAATCAGCAGGTTTGCAGTGAATGAACAAATGTTCTTTCTGCCCAAGTTCAAATGGATTGGACATCTACTAGTTAGTTTTTGAAGAGCCACATGATTTGGACAACTATCATCGTCAATGTCACTGAAAGAATTCTCATTTCATTTTCTGAAAAGCTTTATCCTTACTAAGGGGTGCTGGAGCCTATCCCAGCAGACTTCGGGCCAGAGGCGGAAGACACCCTGAATTGGTGGCCACCAAATCGCAAGGCACAAGGAAACAAACAACCATTCACGCTCACACTCATACCTAAGGGCAATGTAGAGTGTCCAATCAGCCTACCATGCATGTCTTTGGAATGTGGGAGGAAAACAGAATTCCCAGAGAAAGCCCACGCAGGCTGGGGAGGACATGCAAACTCCACACAGGTGGAGCGACCAGGATTTGAACCTGTGAGGTCGACGCGCTAACCACTGATCCACTGGGCCGCCCTGACTGAAAGAGTTCATTGAAAAAGAATTCTTTTTTTAATTTATGTAGTATTGAAAATGGCATTGTGTATTTTGTTGGAGCATCAATTTACATGGTTTAATGAGCAGCCATTAATTGCTGCATCTCTAATTAAGGTCACCCGGTTCTTAGTCTTAGGTCACAATGGAAATGTTTGGTTGTTTTGTTTTACCTTTTTATAACAGCAGCGAATATTACCAAGAAAACGTTCTCAGTCCACAAACCAGAGTAGCATAATGATAAATTATATTTAAAACAGAATCATATTTTAAACTTAAGTGGCATTCTACTTATTTACATTTCTAAAACAATTCAACCCTGGCTTTAGACGTTCATAAAACATTGCAGGTGTTAGCAATAATATCAATTGTGGACCCCATTTCATTCAAGCTTGAGAGGCAGACCTTGAATACTACAAGATCTCTACTCGTAAACTGATTGTTTTTTTGACAACACATTAAAATAACTTCTAGTGTGATATGTTAAATAGGCCACACGTTCAAGAAAAGAAGCACACCATGAGAGATTTGCAGGTAGTCTGACACGCGTTGCTACTATCAAGATGAGTTTCCTGCACCTAGTCAGTGTCTGAAGCTAACATTAGCAACCCCGCAAATTAAGCATTTATGTGTTCACCTATCCAGATTCCGATCAATGTCGTGAAAAATTGCAACATCAGCCAGGCATATATAGCATGATATGTTGTTTTGACAAGAGAAAATGGCTGACTGCAAGGAAAGTCACTCTTTTGACTTACTTGTTAGCCTTATCACACCCACTGACGTTAGCCAAGCGCTGACCTACACGTAATACTCGCACAAGACACGGCGGGTGATAATATATAAAATGGCAAATACGACACACGTCAAACAAACGCCGAGCACTTACGTGTTAAAAACAAACTGAGGATTTTCAGAAAGATCACTAGTCCTCCCCAATGGCAGGGGTCAAGCTACTAAAGTCACAACCGGAAACAAATGGGCGTTTTATTTCCGGGTGAGTTATTTCTACGGGGGGAAAAATCACAGGGGGCGTGTGATAAAATGTTGCCTTAGTGTACGTAGTTTGTTGTGCTAGTTTCTAAAGCTGCTCCAGAAGCGAGCTTGCTGTGGACAAAGACAACCACAATCGCCATTGCACTTTAAGTTATTCACTCTTCACGCTAAACAGCCAAAAGCAAATGGTTTTAACACACCGTGGAGAGCTACTGCGCATGCGCTCACAAACTCCAGCTGTTGAATTCACTCACGAGGCTCAAAGGACAACCACAAAGATATGTAGAAAGAGAGTTGCGACACCCCGATAGGAACTTACTTCTGGGGACAGGGTGTTTAGCGCGTTGGCCTCACAGCTCTGGGGTCCTGGGTTCAAGTCCAGGTCGGTCCACCTGTGTGGAGTTTGCATGTTCTCCCCAGGGCTGCGTGGGTTTCCTTCGGGTACTCTGGTTTCCTCCCACATTCCGAAAACATGCATGGTAGGCTGTTTGGACACTCTAAATTGCCCCTAGGTATGGGTGTGAGTGTGCATGGTTGTCCGTCTCCTCGTGCTCTGTGAACGGCTGGCTACCAATTCAGGGTGTCCCCTGCCTCTGGCTCGGAAACAGCTGGGATTGGCTCCAGCACCCCCAATGACCCTAATCAGGATAAAGTGGTTCAGAAAATGAGATGAGATGAGACTTCTGGGGACTTTGTTACATACATAGTTTTTAACGAGGACGGGCACCATTCATTTGAAAGGCCAATTGTCAAATATAATTGGACATAATTTGATTAAACAGCTACCTCAATTCAACGTTGAACTGTCTATATTTTATAAGAGGCTCTTTATGATGTACATGGTGAGCATTATTTGTATGTGCATGGCGTAATTATGAAGATTTAAAAAAATCTTTATTTGGATTTATGCATGAATTTCGCCTCTTATTTATTTATTTATTTATTTTTGCTAACTTCAAACTGGGAAGTTATGGCTAGGGATAGTTTAATTAGTTCGCTATCTCTTTTAAATTGTCAACTTTAGATTATATCAATTTGTAATGCATTCACAGGCCTGGGCAATATGACAAAAATTGTAATCACGACAAAAAACAATTGTCAATTTTATATTATATCAACTTGTAATGCATACACTTAGGCCTGGGCGATATGACAATTGTAATCACGATAAAAACAATTTTCAGCCGATATCAGGATTGTGTTTGGTTAACATCTCCGCCACACAATACAAGGTGTCTGGGTTTGATTCTGTATAATACCAGCGTACAAACGACAAAAAAGTAAGTTAAAAGATTGTTTTTTTTTATTGTGGTTTTTCAAAAAAAAAATAGCAGACAGAAGAAAAATGTGTTGTTGTTAGTAATCATTTGGTGAGATTGTTGCTTTTCTAAAGATGTGCTGCTGTTGTTGTTGTTGTTAGGTCACCCAGGCGCCTGAGGATTACAGCACAGTGCTCAAAGACAACTCAAATTCAAGCACTTCATGAAAGAAAGAAAAAAACAATTGAGCAAGACAAACAAAAACTCTACTTCTTCCATGTATATTAATCTTTACACTGTATCCTGAAAATGCTGTTATTAAATACTTTGTCAACTTTGCAACATCAGTTATATCACATCCATTAGCACACTCCTTGTCAATTATTAATGCAGAATAGGAGACAAATCAATTGATAAAAACATTTGTTTTTAAAAACCTGATGACTAATAATGTACAAATTAATACTTTTTGCGCAAAACCTGAAGACATCAAGGGTTTCATTTTTTGTTGCCATTGAAACATAATAAACAGATTTGGAAAGAAATATGTCCCAAAATGTAGGAAATTCCAAAATTTGCAACATTGGGTCGTGATTTGAATTCCAGTTCATGCTGTATATTATATTGAGAAAGGAATGTCTGGTCATAGTAACAATGATCATGGCATATACTTAGTTCCTTTGAGTCTTGGAATAATCTGGATATCTCTTACATCATTGTGCTGAAGCAGCCAACACAAGTATCGCTCTGTCCCCATTCCCCACCCACTCGTAAGAAGTGGTTTCACCTCACGCATATCAGTGTACCACTTGTAGGTCTGCTCTGGAACCGCATGGTGTCTGAGAGCCTCCTGTACCAAAGCAGGGGTGGAATGACGTTCACCCAGACCCACAGTTTCTCCCAGGCCTAGCAGAAGGTCTGCAGCCTTGGCTTTGCACCGCCCACTGCCCTCCACGTACGCCTGGTAGAAGGGTACCGCTAGATGGTCCATCTCAGTCAGCCAAACGACACCGCCGTATTTTTCTATCAAGACACGCTCACCTTTGCGTGTAAGCTTTCTTCCAAACTGGGGTTGACCATCTTGTACCCACTCCACGCAATCTGCTGAAGGCATCATTGGAATAGCTTGGTCTAGAGAGACTCGCGGTAGTGTTTTTTTTCCATCCAACTTACTCAGCATGAGTTTGGTATGTGTTAGGGACCCAGCAGTGTTGAGAATTATATCAGAGTGTCTCTTCAACATGGACCTAGTGAGATGAGATAAATATCCCTCAGCTATAGAAATGGCACGGTCCATGTCACCCAACAATTCACACTCCACATGGTAGAATTGGTTCAAGTGTGTGGCATCAGGATCTTCTCCCCGAAAGCTAGGAGATATATAATAGGTACCCTGAAGGTTATCCTGGAAACGGAGGAAATATTCAAGCACAAATTGCATAGAGTCGGCAAGGTAGATGTCTTGACCCAAAAGTTGAACAGAAACTGGCTCTGAATCAGACCCCAGACCCATTGGAGAGGAGATGGTGTCTGTTGTGAGAGGTGTCAATGCATAGGAGTAATGACAGCAATTGCTAAAATATTCCACCGTGCTGTGGAAAAGAGTGTTCTGTATCTGGAACAGGTTGCGATACCACTCACTTGTGATAGCGAGTATGGAGTGGGACTTGGGGTCTTCCCATGATTGTGGAGGCTGGCACTGAGTGATTTTGGAATAAAATGCTTTGAGGTCATCTGGGTCAGCTGCTGGACCATCAAGTGAGGACACATATCCAGGGTATTTAAGGAAGAATTCTGCCCGTGGCCTAGCAATTTTAGGGCCTTGCGGGGACGTTAGCAGGGGTATTAGTTTAGTATGAGCATAGTTGATCTCAAAGCCCTCAAAGATTAATGCAACACCTTGAGCTCTCATACACTCCTCTAGCAGTTGGGCAACTTTATAAGTTGCCAAGATCAAAGCTTTGTACTCAGTTTCTTCCAGTTTCAAGATGTCACTGGGCAGTGGTTTGCGTGGCACCACAACTGTTATTCCAGGAGTATTTGGATACGGTGTAAGAAAGGCAACATGTTGACTGTCATCCCATATCCTCCAGTGTTTCTCCTCTCCCCGTACAATCCGACTGAACAAGTTATTATCAGAGTGAGACCCCAGAAATTCAAAACTTGAGGGTGCATTGGTCGTTGGTAACCCGTTCCTAATTTGATCTCGCACCTTGTTCAATGCTTCATCATCCCAACGTGGGCCATGTTTAGAGGTACAGTATCCTGGGTTGAAAGAGTGAAATTCCTCCTGCTGGGCAAGATGGGGTTGCCACTTTTCCCATACGCCATGAAGTGGTAGTAGTCCAATCTGCGCTGATTGATTGGCGTTAGGATAGGAAACCAAAGCACAACGTTGCACTCCCAGTTTCTCACATAAAATACTTGAAATGGATTTTGCTTCCTGCAGCAGACACAAATAATCAGGTTCAGCCAAATGGAAGATGCTGGTGGCCCCACTTAGTGTTTTTCTGGTCAAAATAGTTGATCCAGGAGTCCAAGGATTGGGATTCAAGTATGCAACCAGTTCATCTGTTTCCCAGATCACATTGGAAGCATTCTTTAGGGGTCGAAGCACCTCCACTCTTGATATTCCTCCTCTCATCGAGGCCACAAACATAACACCAGCGTTTGTTTCAATAACAGAATCTCCTTTCGAGTCAACTGCAATGACTCCCGCACACACATCTTTCAGATTTTCTGCCATCACCTCTTTACATGCCGTCCTCAGATTATAGCCTTTGTGATGATATAGGCTGGCAATTTTTTGTGCAACTGTATGTCTTAAGAACACATCTCCATCTCCAGAGCAGCTAATAGCGAGAATGTCATCAGCATAAATTCCTGCTCCGACTACTGCTGTATCACCAACTCGGCCTTTCAACTTCCCCACTAACCCACCAGTGGATGACGCAGCGGCCAACCCATGATGACAATCCAATGCCACGGCGCCAACTGTTTGAGGATGATTGTTTTTTGGATGATTTCCACCACTGAGCTTCACAGCTAACTCTTTATGTCGGAGATCAGTGTAGAAATAGTCGGGTTTGACAGGTTTTGCCTCCTCTTTCAATCCTTCTAGGAATTCCTCAGCGCCATCTCCCACAATTAAAGAATGTGAGCTTTTTTCCATGACACTTCGAGCTGCTTTGATTGGGTTCTTTACACTTTTCAAACAGGCAACAGCTCCGGACCTCAATTGATTTCCATCTACAATGGTGGCCTCCAATTCATTTTTGCCCTCTTTGTTGAATACTGAGCCTTTACCCGCATTGAAAAGAAAGCAATCTTCCATTGCTTGAACTGAACTTTGAACTGCATCTAAACTTTTGCCGCCACCTCTAAGCACTTGCGCTCCCAGGGTTAACGCTGTTTTCATTGCAAACTCAATTACATTCATCACTTGTGTGTTCAGCATCATTCCCTCTCCAGCACCACCATGTATCACCAAAGTATAGTCGGCACTCTCATCTGTGGTTGAATCATTTGTCGTTATGCTACTCTCACTGCCCATCGGGAAGTGAATTAAGTCGCCATTCATGTCATTTGTTTGAGTTTGTTTGAGGAGACACTCCAGAGCTCCCATTTGATGTACAATTGCATATCTGAGTGCCAATAGCATCACTAACTTCAAATTGATCTTCAGGCTTTCCTGAAGCTTGTCTAACATCAGAGCAAAGCTGCCTTTTGCATTAAGCACAACTCGAAGTTTCCCATTTTTCCCAAGGTAGGTTACAGCAAGCTGGTCTTGGGCATAAGCATTTCCAACACCACACTCCACTCCTTCCATCAGGTCAGTACCGGTGAGGTACACAGAAGGACATCCAAAGGGATCCAGGAACCTTTTCAATGGATTGCCTTTTGGTAAAGCTCGGCGAAGAACAGCTAAATGGGGACCTACACCATGTCCACTTTTGGTGTTTTTTATGAGTGTCTTATGTTCTAAATATGCAAGATGGAATAAATTTAAAAGGGCATCTGTGTATTGGATTGTTTCATCTGGCTGAATACTTGATGCCAAAACACCTATTAAGTTCCGAGACTTCGTGCTGACCGAGTAGGTGGGATCGCAGCGGCCATGTTTAAAGTGGCGCATATGCGTAGGCGTGACGAGCACGTGAGTAGCGGCACATTCCCCAAGAGTCTGCATCAGGGAAAGTTGTAAAGAGAAGTTTATCCAAGCATCATAAAGACCTCTTTGGCTTCTCAAAGTTGAGAATACATCAGGATAGGAAGAAACATCAAAAGTGAGAAGTGGATTTTTGGATTTTAAACCTGGGCATGTTTTGGTGTTATGCTTGCCGTGAAACGTAAATATCAAGGCTGTTGGGTCTGTAGGATTGATGTTGTCCACATTGGCAGCCCCATTGACTTCATTGCCGTGCACAAGGCTTAAATTAGCTTTCTCTGCCAATTGGTAAACATGCTCAGTTACAAGGCCAGCTACCATCCCATCCACAGCACAGTGCTCAAAGACAATCCCGGCAGTGGCGTCTTTGAACACCACCATATTCACCACCTGCCGAAAAGAAAGAGAAACCTTGTCAGTGTACTTGCTATGCGAATGAATTTGCAGGACATTTCTGATAACAATTTGCACCACTTTAACATGATGGTAATGACACCTCGCAATTTGGCAACTTGGCTTTTAAAGTTAAAAGCATGTTTGCTGTTCCTGTCCTAATGTACCCTGAGATTAGTAAATGTTAAATTTTCAATCTTATTTTTTTTCTTCACAGTTAAATAGAACCAATTGTTTCATTCAATATTTACGCTTTAAGGCTATTTGTAATATTTAAAAGGAAATGGTTCACCATAATTTTTTTTCAAAACTGGATGTACTATAGTGTTATACCACATGTGTCAAAGTGGCGGCCCGGGGCCCAAATCTGGCCCGCCGCATCATTTTGTGTGGCCCGGGAAAGTAAATCATCAGTGCCGACTTTGTTTTAGGATCAAATTAAAATGAAGAGTATACATGTATATTAAATTCCCTGATTTTCCCCCTTTTAAATCAATAATTGTAATTTTTTAATCATTTTGTTTCCGTGTTTTTAGTTCAAAAATCATTTTGTAAAATCTAAAAAAATATATAAAAAGCTAAAATAAACATTGTTTAAGATCTATAAAAAAACTGAATATTCAGGGCTTTTAATCCAGTTCTTTTAATCCATTTATTTAAAAAAAATCTAAATATTATATCTAAAATGGTCTGGCCCACGTGAAATCAAGTTGACGTTAAAGCGGCCCGCGAACCAACCCGAGTCTGAAACCCTTGCCTTATATCATTAAAATTAAGAATACATTAATTATAGAATTTCTATATAACATTTCTAAGTGAATTCTGTAACCAGTCCTACCTTGTCATAATATCTTAAACCGGGACCATCTTCTCCCAACCTCACTACATTGAGGATGTCAGCCAATTCAGAAGGTGCGCTGCAGTCCTCCAGACTTAATGCCAGGACAGCACTCTCCATAATTTCCAGCGATGCTGCAGAAACTCCTCCTTTCTCCATGATCTCTTCCCTGATGTCAGCCCAGGCCTTGCGCTCCAAAGCAGAGAGGCTACAAATACCCAAAGCGCTATTCTGCTCTTCTGTGCTGGCCTGATTCACCACTTTTGCCAGCTGCTTGCGGATATCAGTAAAGGATCGAGCAAATAATGGCCCACCAGTGCTAGAACGCTGTAGTATGTCAACCGGGAAGACTCCGCCAACACAAGTGATAATAGCGTGAATACTTTCCGGGTAGACCTTGGGAAGGGAAAATTATAGTTTGACTAAGGATTAAAAAACTCCACACTTTGGACATATTCAGATTTTTCTGTACCTTAATTTCATCTCGACTCTTGCCAGGAATTCGCGTGGCCGCAAAGACTTCTGATTGTTGAGTTTGTTCCATTGGCACATCCCCTTCCAGCATCTTTGGCTCGCTGTACAACGTTGCTGCTGCCCAAAGCAAAGAAGCTGCTCTCGTTAATTGGGTGCATCCCTCTGATTTGGATGGTAGAAGAACAACTGGGAGGGCTGTGGCGGTTGACAGGGGGTCCGCACAAGATAGCAGACTTTGCTTGAACTGCTCAGTTACCCAGTTCTCTTGGCCTACAGCATTAGATGCTAACTTTTGGTGGGTCACTTCAAGAAGGGGCTTCTGCTTCTCCAGTGTGCTTTTGAAGTCGGCATACTGATCAGGACTCAAAGTGAGCTGTAAAACACGACAAACCTCCTGCAAGGTCACATCCAACTCTGGAACAGGGTAGTCGAGAAGAGACATTCTTTTGACGTTTAGGAAGCTGGGGAGAAAGTGTGCACACGTTGATTTAGGACAAAAAATGTAAACGAAATAATTATGTGACAATGAATAATGCTAATTAGACCCCTGTGTTAGGCTTTGTCATCATCATTGACTCGAGAAAAAGCCTAATTGTCATCATACCCAGAAACTGCGTATGACGAAATTGGTAGTGAATTCGGATATATCGCATCTCCTTCCGAGAGTAATTGGATTGGATTGGATTGGATTGGATAACTTTATTCATCCCGTATTCGGGAAATTTCATTGTGACAGTAGCAGAGGGTGATTAGACAGAACAACAAAGATCCTAACGAACGACACCAAACTGGAGAGCATAGAGCCACTGCGTCCGTGCGCGCCGCCATCTTGGATCCATCCTTTTACTTTAGAAAATGCTTATCCAACACCACCAAAGAAAATTGTGAATAATAACAACAAATACAATTTTGTCATAATTTGTTACCATATTCCCGATGACTTTTCAAAACCAATAAAAAAAATCAAAGTCTGAATGTGATTTTGAAGAAACATGAAGAAACATTTATCTCATATTCCAATTATTTTTATGTCCCAGAATGTGGAACTGTGTATCTTTTGAATTGAACAATAAAAAAAATCAAAGTCTGAATGTCATTTTGAAGAAACATGAAGAAACCTTTATCTCATATTCTAATTATTTTTGTCCTACAATGTGATTCTGTTTATTCAAAAACATTTTTAAGGGGCTTCTATTTGCCTTCAATCTATGTGTGGTGATATTCTATATGACCTTGGTCTTGCTGTTTCTAATCTGTCCTCACGTTACTATCACAAGACAGCCTAATTGAAAATCTTAGTCAGTCTGTACCTTATCCAATTTATGTAATTCTTAGAGTAAAAAAAATTGGTTATAAAGCTCACCGACTTCCATGCAAATAGTTGAACTTTACATTGTTGGTGGTGTTTATTAATTGGATTTCTTCTGATTAAACCACGAGTTCTGATCATTCAGACAATGCAGGCGATATGCTTTTCTCAGAACATTCTGAGAATGATGATACTTGTGACTTCAATACATCAATAACTAGATCAGTAGAAGAAACTGTGGTAATAAAAAAAAATTATTGCTTCTGAAGATTTGCTGTTTGCCCATTGGTGTTACCAGTTTTTTAACAATTTGTGGCTCCCTGTACCCAAGGTGTCTAGACTATGGTGTACCCCAACTTCTTCTTGGAGGTTAAACTCTAAGAAAACTTTCATTTTCACTACCTCTTTTCCACTCACAAACTTCTCAACTCAGAAATTGCGACAACATCGAGGAAGCATGTGAACAAGGATTTGCCAAAAATCCCCTTTCAAGACACCAAAGTCTTTACTCAGTCTCGTACCTTTTTTTTTTGCCCCAAATACCAAATCTGACACCTGGCTGTGTGGTGTCAGCTGATATAATGTATATATTATATATTTTTATATGTATATACATATATAGATTACAAATTACTGAATAATCACTTGAATGTAAAGTCATTGTTATCATGACTTGGTCAGACGACTCTTAAATCATTATCTGCCATCGACAGCACAAGACGTCCAAACCATTTGAATTGGGAGCGCGAGCAGCGAATGAAAGAGCGTTATTTATTTTATTATATCAGATTGTTGCTTCAATTGTTTGATATCAGAAATTTCTTCAATTTCAAAATATTATTATTTTCCAAAATTATTTGAGTCCCAGCTTTAGGACAGAGAATATCCCAGTCATAAATATACTAGCTGTTTAAAAAAATCCTGGAGATATACGTTTCTACACTTTATTTAATAATAACTATATATAGTTAATACTAACAATTTATTAACTTTTAGGAGATATATTTACACTAATGTCATTGGAAAATGTGCGTCACAAAAAAAACTAAGTAAAACAGTACACAATTTAATTGTGATAAATGATTGAAAAGGATCATGATTAATCGTGATGTTAAAAATATTAAAAAAAAATTGTATTAATCACAAAAATTGCCCAAGGACTAAAATGTTATTGTTTGAGGTGAAAACAAAATGTTTAGCGCATAAATATTTTCTTCTCATGACAATTTAAGTAAAGATGAGAAACAATTACAAACACATAACTCATCAAGATAAATGAATAATTTAGCAAACATGAAGAGCTGCTCACCTCAATGTCGAAATTTCTCCCAGATCGGGCCAGTCAGAATGATAGAAGAACAGTCAATGGAGGAAATCTGGGTTTGTCTCTAATGGGAATGCAGTGACTCCTATTAAGCAATTTAAATTCTTTTCCCCCACGACAACCCCCCCCCCCCTCTCATCACCATCTTACTGCCTCACTTTTCTTCTTCTTCTTTAAGCTTCCTCTTTCCATATTTCGTAAATCAAAAGCCCGATATACTGTAAAAAATGTCCTTAATTACACAACATGTGTTTCACCTAGAATTTCTGCTGAATTTGCTTTTTTCTATGAGGCAAAAATTATAAATAGGAGTATATTACTTCATTTTTTTTAATGCGGCCCAGTGGATGAGTTGTTAGCGAGTCGACCTCACAGCTCTGGGGTCCTGGGTTCAAATCCAGGTTGGTCCACCTGTGTGGAGTTTGCATGTTCTCCCCGGGCCTGTGTGGGTTTCCTCCGGGTACTCCGGTTTCCGCCCACATTCCCCCCAAAAATATGCATGGTAGGCTGATTGGACACTCTAAATTGCCCTGGTTATGAGTGTGAGCTTAATGGTTGTTTGTCTCCTTGTGCCCTGCGATTGGCTGGCAACCAATTCAGGGTGTCCCCCGCCTCTGGCCCGAAGTCAGCTGGAATAGGCTAAAGCACCCCCCGCGGCCCCAGTGGGGATAAAGCGGTTCAGAAAATGAGATGAGATCTCTCAAGTGTGTGCTGATGAAACCTTACATTGTTAAGTGTTGATAATTTCATTAGGTTTTCTCCAGCGCCCTCTACTGTCGGATCTAAGAAACACTACTGTCAGTACCATCATGGCGGCATTGACTCGCACTGTGGTCTCAGCTCAGTGGCTAGCGGACGCAATAAGAAACGGCCTCGTTGGCTCCAAGATTCGGGTTCTGGACTCTTCATGGTACCTCCCGATAACTAAGCGGGACCCCAAAGCGGAGTTTTCGGAGAAGCATATCCCGGGGTCCTTGTTCTTCGACATAGACGAGTGCAGCGACCAGAGTTCACCTTACGGCCACATGTTGCCCCAAAGCAGTCACTTTTCACGGTACGTGGGTGACCTAGGCATCGGCAATGACACGCACGTGGTCGTGTACGACACGAACGGCTTCGGCTCGTACAGCGCCCCCCGCGTCTGGTGGATGTTCCGACTGTTCGGACACAATTCGGTGTCGGTTTTGGACGGGGGCATGAAGAACTGGTTGGCCGAAGGACGCCCGACGACGTCAGAACAAGTAAAACCGGAGCGAAGAGACTACCAGGCAAGTCCAAACCTTGCGTGGGTGAAGACTTATGAAGACGTGTTGGACAACATCAGCACCAAGAAGATTCAGGTGGTGGACGCCAGGTCTGCGGGGAGGTACAGGGGGATCGAACCGGAGCCCAGAGAGGGTGAGGCACTACACCCGAGGTGGCGAACAATTTAGACACAAAGAGACCAAAATTTTAAACTGTGAGAGTCAAAGAGCCAACCAAACCTTATGACAGAAGCTGCATTAGAAAAAAATCTGATCAGCCAAGTTATTTTTGAAATATAATTTATTATTTTTTTAATGTGCCTTGATGAATTTGAGTGTTTTAAGTAAGAATAAAAATAAGACAAACATGAAATGAGGCAAAGAGCCACAGTATATACACTCCTAATATATAAATGTAATTATTCTCATCTAATCTAATTTTCTGAACCGCTTTATCCTCATTAGGGTCGCGGGGGGTGCTGGAGCCGATCCCAGCTGGAAAAAAAAATTAACAAATTAAGCAAATCCTTAATTAGAACAATATGGGTCTCAATACCGTATGCATGCATGTATATTTATGTGTATGTATGTATATATGTGCTAAGCAACACACTTATTTATTTATATATTTATTCATGTATTTATTTATTAACTTACTTATTACCTATCTATTTATGTCTAAAATGCCTTTCCTATTCCTGCATCCTCACCCTCTTGCTACTGTGACAACGAAATTTCCCGAATACGGGATGAATAAAGTTATCCAATCCAATAATTTGCAATTAAATAGATGATCATATCAGGATTCCTCATTTCAGTATTAATACTTTTTGATAACTTTGACATTCCTACAAAAACACTCACTGCTAACACTGTTTAATCTTTACCCTACATTTGATGTTTTTTAACAGACACGTTACCAGGCCATTTTCCTGGTGCGATCAACATGCCATTCACTTCCTTCCTGGAAGCATCCGGAAAGTATCGGTGCAATGAGGACTTGTCCAGCCTGTTCAAGGAAGCTGGGGTGAAATTGGACCAGCCGCTGTGGGTTACGTGCGGTTCTGGCGTCACGGCGTGTCTTGTCGTTTTGGCTGCTCACTTGCTCCAGCACCCCGGGGTGTGCGTTTATGACGGCTCGTGGGCTGAGTGGTTTAAAAGAGCATCTCCTGAGAATGTCATCTCAGAGGGAGTGGGAAAGAAGGTTTGAAAGAAGCCAGTAATAGCTCTGAAATCAATGTTTATCTCAGCTGAATTGCAGTGTTGCACCAACACCATTTCTTGACTCAACCAGTGTTATCGTCCGATACTGATGTTTTTTGGGAAAAAATATAAACCATTTTTCTTTCGCTACTAAGAACTGTATAGTGACCTGACAGAAATGTAATTGATATGATGACTTACTTCATTGTCTGCCAGTGACGGCTCTAGGCGTCCAATCCATTTGAAGTGGGGAGGTTGGCAGTTACTGATCGTTGCCACTCTCCCATTTCAAATAGATTAGACGTATAGTAGTGGTAATCGCCACGCAAATGACTTCTAACGTAATCATCAGCTATTGGAAACTAGATCTCCATAAGTACATATTTTACAGACAGAATCACAAATTAATTATTATTCCTCCCCCCTACTTATGATGTCAATTTTCTTACCGTATCAATACCGATACCAGGTTAAGTATCGGTGCAATACTAGTCTGCAGGTAACTAATTTGCACATTTTAAATTGCTATAGAGCTTTGTAGCAGTGTTCAACCATTTCAGTGTTTGCTCCAGTAGTTAATGATTGAACGTTGCAATAGCCTACAGATATATGCAATGACACACCATATAAAGTCATGTTTAAGTGATAATTTTTTTATACGAACTTCATTGGAGTTTCCAAAACATGCACTTTTTGATCATGAGTGGTCCTTTCCCAAACATTTTGCTTATTTAATAATTTAAATTAATCATTTAAACTTTGTCACGCCCATGGGTCTTTCTTATTGTTACATTAGAATATAAAATATTACGGTTTTCTTTACTGGAGCCTAAAGTGCAAATTATTGTAATTGATTAAATTTGATTTTTCTGTTGTGCAAAACAAGGAGTTTTTTCTCTCGTCTTTTTTAGTAGTGAATACTAATATACATAGTATATCTGGACTGACAGTAACCGAGCTAAAAAAAATTTACAAAAGCAATGGCGAAGATATATTTAAACTGAAATATACAACTAAAATTTGGCCGTGGATCCGTTAGTGAATGCTTTTAATGTATCTGTTTACAAAAAAGAACCACAATACATATACTTAATACTATATACTTATAGTACCTGGGCTGACAGTAACCGAGCTAACAACTACAGTAAAAAGCAATGGGGGAAAAAAATTCAATTGAAAAATACAATGCATCTCATCTCATTTTCTGAACCGCTTTTTCCTCACTAGGGTCGCAGGGGTGCTGGAGCCTATCCCAGCGGACGTCAGGCCAGAGGCTGGGGGCACCCTGTATTGCACATGTGTCAAAGTGGTGGCCCGGGGGCCAAATCTGGCCCATTGCATCATTTTGTGTGGCCGGGAAAGTAAATCATGAGTGCCGACTTTCTGTTTTAGGATCAAATTAAAATGAAGAGTATAGATGTATATTAAATTTCCTGATTTTCCCCCTTTTAAATCAATAATTGTAATTTTTTAATCATTTTTTTTCTGTGTTTTTAGTTCAAAAGTCATTTTGTAAAATCTAAAAATATATTTAAAAAAGCTAAAATAAATTTTTTTTTAGATCTATAAAAAAATGAATATTCAGGGATTTTAATCCAGTTCTTTTAATCCATTTATTTTAAAAAAATCTAAATATTATATCTAAAATGGTCCGGCCCACGTGAAATCAAGTTGACGTTAAAGCGGCCCGCGAACCAACCCGAGTCTGACACCCTTGCTGTATTGTATGGAATGTGGGAAGAAACCTGAGTACCCAGAGAAAACCCACACAGGCCCGGGGAGAACATACAAACACCACAGAGGTGGACCGACCCAGATTTGAACCCAGGACCCCCACTGTGAGGCCGACGCGCTAACCACTCATCCGCCGGGCCGCCCTTGTATTACTTTATTTATTATATTATTTATTTATTGATGATTTATCTGTTTGTTTGTTTATTGTTGTTAATTGTGAACTTCCCAACTTATTTATGTTGTTGACTGCTTATTTATTCATTACTTACTGATAATTTATTTGTCTGTTTGTCGTTATTTGTGCACATTGTGGTGAAGCTTTAAAGATCATTATACTACTTGTATAATGGCAACAAAAGCATTCAATTCATTCATTTTTAGAGCATGATCATGCTGCCTCTGAAATTTTATCAGCTGGTAGCCCCGCCTCACGCAACATTCCAACGAAAAATCCCTTCGAGTGTTGACCCCAAATCATGGAAGCGCAACTTCAAGCCGTGGTCTCAGCCCAGTGGCTAGCGGACGCAATCAAAAACGGACTTATCGGTTCCAAGATACGAGTCCTGGACGCATCGTGGCATCTCCCGCTAACGAAACGGGACGCGGGAAAAGAATTTGCAGAGAAACACATTCCGGGCTCATTGTTCTTCGACCTCGATGAGTGCAGTGATAAGAGCTCTCCTTACTGCTTCACACTTCCCACAAGCAGCCACTTTTCACGCTTCGTGGGCGACCTGGGCATCGGCAACGACACGCATGTGGTGGTGTACGACGTGCACGAGTTTGGCTTGTATACCGCGCCCCGAGTCTGGTGGATGTTCCGGCAGTTTGGTCACACCTCGGTGTCGGTCCTGGACGGTGGTTTGAAAAATTGGTTGGAACAAGGCCACCCGGTGACATCGGAACATGTGAAGCCGGAGCGGAGAGACTTTCAAGCGATCCCGAACCCTGCGTGGGTCAAGACTTATGAGGAGGTTCTGGAGAACATCGGTACCAAGAGGTGCCAGGTGGTGGATACCAGACCTGCGGGACGGTACAGAGGGATCGAACCGGAGCCAATAGAAGGTAGCAGGCTTCTCAATAAATTTGTTCCACTCTTATTATGACTCTTTCGGTGACAGTGGTCACTACTATTATGGACATTTATTCAAAAAATAGTATGAGCTTAAGCGATGGAAGGTCACAATAATTTTTTGTAAAAAAAAAACTGCAAAGTACTCAGGCCACACATTTTTTTGTAAATGCATCTCTTTATTCATCATTTTTTTAAGTTGTTACAATCTTTTATTTAATTTCTTAAGTTATTTTTTGTATTTTATTTAATTTACAATGATATACAAAGTAACCAAAAAGTGTATGCAGTGTTCTGGCCTTTTTTTTCATTTTTTTTTTCATTCATTCAGTTTCTGAACCGCTTGATAGCAGGTGCGGGTTCAATTCCCATTGGTGCCAATATGATTGTGAGTGCGAATGTTCGTTTGTCTCTCGGTGTGCCATAATGCTGACTGGCGACCAGTCTAGGTTCTCGTCTGCCTTTCGCCCATAGTCAGCTGGGATAGGCTCTGGCAACCCTTACAAGGATGCATGGTACGGGAGATGAATGGATGAATGAAACCTACAAAAAACGAAGTACTAGTACCGACATGGGCAAACTACGGCCCGCGGGCCATATACGGCCCGCCGACGTTGTCCAAATTATTATATATATATATTTTATGCGGTCAAAATACAGGAAATCATTGGATACCTGCATGAGCAATTCTGCCGTCGGTTTTGTGATTTAGGAAAAATTGACAGCTGGTGTCATGTCCTTTCTCACAAGACCCGGAAACGGTTCCACAGGAGTTGCAGTTGCAACGGATTGATCTCCAATGTGACAAGTTCAACTCCCTGAAAGTCTCTGAGTTTTAGGCTTCATTAAGTGCAGCCAAATTTCCAAACATCCAGAAGATGATGGCACAGAGGATTCTGGTGTTATTTGGCTCTACATATGTGTGAACAGACCTTTAGTCTGATGAAAACCAAGAAAGCACCCCATAAATCCCAGATGAGTGAAGAGTATGTTCATACTTTAGTCCTTTTTTCTATTTATGTTTCATATGTACTGTTAACGGATGCAGTTTTTTATATGTATCGTATTTTGTGCTGACCCGGCCCGCCTGTCAATTTTTTAAAACCAATGTGGCCCCCGGGCCGAAAAGTTTGCCCAACCCTGTACTAGTAGTAAATCCCTGATAGAGCAGTGGTACTATTTTGTGCCTATTTTGTATATGACTAATTGGCGACCAGTTTAGGGTGTAGTCCATTTTACGCCTCTAGTCGGCTGTTATAGTTATAGTTATAATCCTGCAACCCTGTCAAGAATAAGTTGCGTTGAAAATGGATGACGATTAGCCAAAATTGGTTACCCTCATCTGCATTGTTCATTTTCACCTGAAGAAAATCTCCTTAATCAGACATTGCAAATACATTTACTTTGCCTTACATGCTGAAATCTTTATTTTATGATTTTTTTTTTGTGATAGGCACACTGCCAGGCCACTTCCCCGGTGCAGTCAACTTGCCGTTTACTTCTTTCCTGCAAGCCTCTGGAAAGTTGCTAGCAAAAGAGGACCTGTCCAGACGGTTCAGAGAAGCTGGATTCAAGTTGGATCAGCCGCTGTGGGCCACCTGCTCTTGTGGCGTAACAGCGTGCTTTGCTATTCTGGTTGCCCACCTTCTTGGGCATCCGGATGTGTGCCTTTATGACGGCTCCTGGTCTGAGTGGTTTAATAGAGCATCTTCTGAGAACATTATCTCAGAGGGAGACAGAAAGACGATGTGAAAGTTGACATGGAAAGCAATATGTTACAAGCAAGTTAAACATTTGCTAGTTGAATCTATTTTTTCAACAGTGTGATGGTCAACAGTGCCTCTTTTTGCAAATAATTGATCGCAAACATACGGTAAATGTTTAAAATATATTGAGAGGAATTTTTAAAAAACAATTTAAGGTATTTGTCATTATTATTCTTTAATCAGTCAAGCAAAGTAAACATTCCTTTTTTCTATTAAGATAGCTGGAATGAACCTGATTGCACAACTGCCATTTGTTATAGAATAAAAACAAACATACAAAAACATGTTGATATCTAATTCTGCTGTTTTCTACTCCAACAAATATTTAATGAGTACATTGGCATTTTATTTTCATGATTTTAAGTGCATTGTAGATTAGAGGCTTTACATTTGTGTTGAATCACCACTGTCCTGTTACCATAGTGTTTTTTTGTTTTGTTTTTTCAGTTTTACAGGTCTCTATTTCTACTAAAGAGTACAGTAAGACCGTTTGCTGATTTTGGTGTTACATAGCCTAGATTTAATAGCCTATTTAACCTTTTCAAACGTCCTATTACTAGCTATATGACAAACAAGTTGTCCACACCTTGGTTCAAAAGGAAATGTACCCTACCCCCATAGTGTTTTAAAAATATGTTCCCACTGAGCATTCAATGCTGTCTTTATCTGATGCCCTCTCTGGAACATCACAACACGTGTTATCAACACTTACAGAGGCAGCAGACAGCACAACGCAATGTTCCCACATAACTACTGTCTATTCTAGCGTATAATAATGTAACAACAGACTTGGAACCATGCTGGTCTTCAAAAAATAAAAATAAAAAATCCCCCACTTCCCCATATTCATTCATTTTCTAAACCGCTTTATCCTCATTAGGGTCGCGGGTGGTGCTGGAGCCTATCCCAGCTGACTCCGGGCCAGAGGTGGGGGACACCTTGAATCAGTGGCTAGCCGATCCCAGGGCACGAGGAGGTGGGCAGCCACGCACACTGACACCCATACCTACGGTCAATTTAGAGTGTCCAGTCAGCCTACCAAGCATATTTTAGGAATGTGGGAGGAAACCAGAGTACCGTGAGGAAACCCCCAAAGGCCCGAGGAGAACATGCAAAATCCACACAGTTGGACCGACCTGGATTTGAACCCAGGATCCCAGAGCTGTGAGGCTGACGCGCTAACCACTCATCCGTCAGGCCCTTCCCCATATTATTCATACTATTGAAAAAGAATTGATTGATGCATCAGCCTGATGACTTTAATAAAGGGATTGATTACTATTGTTCGTGTCCTGTTTTTTTCTGCAAACGAGTTTGGAACATTTAAGTCGATATGACTAAAATCTATTGGGACTGTGACATTATAACAAACGAATGGACAAACGTGCATAAAAAAAGAAGTGTGTTCACATACGCGGTTGCATTCGGCGCCACAACAAAGATGGCCGTCGGATCTGACAGGGGTCCCTTGGCTGTCCATAGAATTGCCTGAAGGTCCTCCTGAAATAAACAAATTGGGGTCCTTTTTAGCTGAATGCTAGTTGGCGAGACGGGGTTACAAGGCATTCCTTTGCGCATTCGAAAAGCGCTTATAAAATAATATCAATATCTTGGATTTTAGATTGTTAAAGCAATGTTCAGCAACGTGCCGTTCTTTTAGTTTGGTCACTAACGCTCCTAGCTGGCCATTATTTGTGTTTTCCAACGACGAAGGGTGGGTTTTCTTCGGACGCGCTAACATAGCCGAACGGTCATCAAATCAGTTAACTTCCCTTTTTTGTTTAACACGAACATCATTTGTGAGGTTCGTTTCAAGATAGTCTTCATTTTAATTTGAACTGGTAAGGAGGTTTGTGTGGAATAATATCCGATTCAGGATTCATCTATTGTCGTGGACCAGTTAATTCTAATTATGCTTTGGATGTAGCAGTTACATTGATCATGATTCATATTTCAATAGTATGTCAATCCATTTGGGATTAATTTGAGTATTGAATGAGTTATTTTTTTTTCGCCACCACAGGGAGGGGTTCATGAGCAGCAATGTCTGGCATCGCGCTTAGCAGATTGTCCCAGGAGCGAAAAGCCTGGAGAAAGGATCACCCGTTTGTATGTCGTTGCTTCCACTGCATGTTATTTCCAATCTGCCACAATCCTTCAAATGCTTTCACTCCTTGCAGGGTTTTGTTGCTGTGCCTACCAAAAATCCAGATGGAACCATGAATCTGATGAACTGGGAATGTGCCATTCCTGGAAAGAAGGGCGTAAGTTTGCCTGTTTGCACGCACAACCCTAATCTATGTGCTCTAAATAGCATTGGAAAAAAGAAATTGCTTATATGTATTTATATTTATTGTGGTTTAAAGGAACTTTGTTTTTTTATTCACCTTTTGACCCTGCAATTCTTAGTCTATGCATATTCGTTTTCAAAAAGGACTCCAAATACAACACAATCTAATCTAAATAATTTATTGTCAAAGACAGAGGAGTCAAATATTCCTCTGTCTTTGGAGCAATTGTATCCAATCTTAGTCCTAGCAGAGATTTGATAGAATGCTGAAGTCTCCTGAAAGTGCAGTTATACAACTTGAGGACAAAGGAAAGGCCCATCCTCTTCCGTCCTGTCAGCCGTCCATCATCTCGCGTCCCTCGTCCCTGGGGTGTAGGGGGCCTGGTCTCCCCGATTGTGCATTCCTCTGAGAAAGAAAGGGGTGTCCTGCCTCCTTTTTCATGGCTACCCCTTCACGCATCAGTGATTTGGCCTGCTTAAGAAAACAGACATCGCTCTTTTGGAAGTTAACAACTTTAATGTTTGTTATTTGACTGTTACTTCTACCTGTTAAATGTTACTTTCCTTCAGGTTGTTTTTAAAGAAGATATTTTAACAAGGAAAAATTGACAAATTTCTTAGTATACCAGATCTTGGGTCAAGTGGGCACAGGTGAAATAAATCGTAGCCTTGGCCATTTCAAAATTGCGACGTCTAAATTCATGATTTCTATGTGAAATCGATTAATATTTCAGCACTATTGGCAATTGCTAATCTGCCCCAACATTAAGAGGATGGGTTAGTTAAAGTAAAAACGTGTCTGTGCCATTTTATGGGGTGTGTTTTGTCTGTTTTCAATGTAAAATAATTCTTACCGTTTTGATTGTTAGACCCTCTGGGAGGGAGGACTGTATAAACTCAGGATGCTCTTCAAGGACGACTATCCATCCTCGCCACCCAAATGTGAGTCCTTTGAAACTAAATTGGAAAAGGGTTCATAATAATCAGACTTAAACCCTGTTTTTTTAAACCATTACCCATCAGGCAAGTTTGAGCCACCAATATTCCATCCAAACGTCTACCCATCTGGCACTGTTTGTCTGTCTATCTTGGAGGAGGACAAAGATTGGAGGCCCGCCATCACTATCAAACAGGTTATCTTGTTCATTATACGCCTCAGTTAAGATTTTCTGTTTTGTCACATTTTGTGGGTACTCTCTAGATTCGGGGAAATCCTAATAAATGAGAAGCTTTATTCACTTCGGGTTTTTCAAGGACAGAAATTCGTTTTTTTTCCCTCTGCGCAGTATGGAAGGCATTGATAATGATGCAAAAGGATTTCAAATGTCCAGTCTTTAAGTATACTTTGAAACACTGTGATTTCAGATTCTTTTGGGGATCCAGGAACTGCTGAATGAACCCAACATTCAAGACCCAGCGCAAGCAGAGGCTTACACAATTTACTGGTATGCTGAAACAATGTATTACTCAATTTTTTTGTAATGAAATTGAAATTATTTACACTGTATGGCAGGGGTGTCAACGGTCCTCAAAGGGCCGCAGTGGGTGCAGGTTTTCATTCCAACTCAACAAGAGGATACCTTTTGCAAGTGTAATCAGTTAATTAAAGTCAGGTGCTACTTATTTTAGAAGACACCCGATTGGTTAAAATGTCGGCACTGGATCGGTTGGAACAAAGACCAGGACCCACTGCAGAATCGGTTTGACACATGTGCTGTATGGTTTTAGGTTGCAGCACTATTTAAATGCTCAATGTTACTATAGATTTAAAATTTGTAACAGGTCAGTTTATTGCCAATTTTTTTTTTAAGTGAGTTTGATAATTTTTTATATACATTTTCACCAAATAGTAATGTGCTTTATTGTGATATCGTGCACTAAAAGCCACTGTTTTTGCATTCCAGTCAGAACCGAATGGACTACGAGAAACGGGTCAGGGCCCAGGCCAAGAAGTTCGCACCCACATAAATCCGGTAGAGTCGTCTGATTTAGCAGAAGTTACAGGGCAGAAGGTGAAGGACCACTTCGGCATGGATCAACTTTTCTGTACAGTTTTGCCATTTTGTAGGTGGCTTGTAAAAACTAATCCCAGCACTTGTATAAACGCAAGAGTTGCTCGTAAGAAGGACGCAAGCCAGGTCCAGCCGCAATGAGGTCACCGCTTTACTTTATTCAAACGCTTTTGTTTTTTCTGTAAATACTCGCGACACATTTTTGGGGGATGAAGCAAAAGGCTGGAGAGTTTTGCCAAGAGATAAATGAGCGCATGTACATATTATAAATACAAAATTGTGAAAGTTATGTTTTATATTGTTTTAGCCAGTTGACATTTGTGCGTGGTAATGACAAAAAATAAAACAATCAATTCTGTATTATTGTGAAATAAATTTGATTAAAAGAGTGCCTATGGTATTTTCTTCTTAGTACATAAGTATTTATCCATAAATCCATCTGTGATGATCTTTATGAAAATTATTATTATTATTTTTCTTATTTTGGTCCAAAGGTGAAACCTGTTGCAATGTTCTCAGGTGTCAAGTGTGTGACATTTGTAGGAAAATTAACACCTTTTTCTTCACCTCACTTCTTGTGTGGTTTAGTATGAGCTTACTGGGCTAAAAATTAAAGAAAAAATGGTAAGAAAACAAAAAAAGTGTAAGTGGGTCGTGGTTATAGAATGTGTTTTTCCTGTTATGTACACGACGAGGCCAGTTGAAAAACCCGCATTGCCACCACTCATGTTTCAGCTATAAATTGTCACCTTTTTGGAACGCATTTGCATTTCTCTTTCCAAAATGTTTAATTTCCATTATTAAATTGAGCAGTTTATTTTCTTAAATTTTAGCACAGTTAAAACGGTGCATGATATTGCAGTGTATCAAATGCACATTTCATATTGGTATGTATTTCTGCTTCACAATGAGCTTGGTGGATGAGTGGTTAGCGCGCTGGCCTCACAGTGGGGGTCCGGGGTTCAAATCCAGGTCTTTTAAATTCGGAGTATGGCTCTCAAGGAATAACATTACAAAATATGAATTGTTTATGGCTCTCTTCATCAAAAAGGTTCCTGACCCCTGCTGTAGCGTATTGTCTTTTATAATACATATTCATCCATTTCCCACACCGCTTATCCTAACAAGCATTGCGGGGGTGCTGAAGCCGATCCCAGCCAACTATGGGCACCAGGCGTGGGACATCCTGAATTGGTGGCCAGCCAATCGCGGGGCACAAGGAGATGGACAACCACTCACACTCATACCGAGGGGCAATTTAGAGTGTTCAACTAACCTACCATGCATGTTTTTGGAACGTGAGAGGAAAGCGGAGCACCGGAGAAAACCCACGCAAGCCTGGGGAGAAAATGGAAACTCCCCACCGCAAGGTCTGAACCTGGGATTGAATCCTCGATCTCAGAACTTTGAGGCCAACGGGCTAACCACTCGTCCACTGGGCCATGTGAATTTTATGTATAGTATACCGTGCTTCTAAATTTGGAACATAGTCAAGAATTTAAAGCCTGGAACATTTTTTAACCGAATTTCTTTGACTTGAACCACTTCAGAGGACTTGGTGAACATCTCTCTTGACATAGCGATTGTAACAGGATGTGGTGTTCGCCGTCTTTCCAGTGCATTTTGTACTTTAACGGCACTATAGTTAGTTGTGATTGGGTTTGTGACAGGTGGCGGTAGGGCCAAGGGAGGTGTTGCGTGTTTGCACTCACCTAACCCCCCCACCCTGGCCCGTCACTCTTTCAGTTCCACTCAATGCGTCACAAAGCTTCCTGTAAAGGCCCAGGCAGAAGCTGTGGTTGGTGACTGAAAATGTCAGTGGCCAGCCCAAAAAGAACAGTGGCAATAAGGGGGCCAAAGGTAGAGTGACAAAAAGAGAGAAAGGAGAAAAGGAGAGCAAGCAGAATGCAAGGAGGACAGTAAGACCCCCCCCCAAAAAGGAAAGCTTCATCTGAAATCTTTAGTGTAGCAGAAGGGATGACGATGTCACACACTGCTGCCTTTACAAAACCAAGAAAGTCAGGTATGGTATCAGCCTTTTAATGACAAGGAGTTTTTTCTATTCATAAGATTTATTTTTTTATTTTTTTATGGGTACTGGGCAGTGAAAAGTGCCTAAATCCATGTGTTCATGCTTGAAATTTTATCCAACTAAAATAGAATATATATATATATATATTTATTTTTTATATTTTTTTTATATTTAAGACTTAACTATTTATAGGACAAGTGACTATTTTACATGATTTAACAAAAAGAAATATTATCAATTACTATTACATTTTTTTTTATTAATGATCATTATTGTAAATTTCAATTCAATGTTAAGAATAAAGCAAAATTGATTACATTGAAATGTGTAAAAAAAAAAGAAATGCACAAAGTTACAGACTCAAGTACATTTTTTAAGCAATTTTTAAAACGTTTTTTCAACACTTCGCATGCTATTGATGGAGATAAAAGTCCATTTATGCTGGGGGGACTGGCTGTTAATGCACGGTGGAAGACGTATATATATATATATATATATATATATATATATATATATATATATATATATATATATATATATATATAAATACATATAATTTATTTTTAATAGAATGTGAGTCATTTCACTGCTTTTGGCTAGTTTTGTTTTCTCTGTGTGAACTCATTTACCTGCAGGTATAGTTCCCATGACTTATTAATAAATAAAAACCTCACAAGCTTGGGTCTTTTTAGTTTTTTAAGCAGACACCCAGTAAATTAGGGTCTGTAAATATAATACCATGATAAAAAAAAACTATAGCAACACTGTGTAGTAGATTTCAACTCCACTTGTGATGAAACTCTTTTTTTCTTCTTCTTATTTTATAGATTAACTCCCTGATTATGTAACGATGGGGCTCATCCAGATCTATTTCATTTCAGCGGTTCTATTTTCCCTTTTCTGTGAGTCAAACTTGCAAGGTATGGTCCATTGTGTAATTTTTCCTGAGCATTTTCATGACATCCGTTATCACATGTGCAATTGCTACCATTGCACAGAGCAAACTAAAATTATGATTAAATATGAGTTTGCTCCATGTGTGCAAACCATTATTTCATCAGAGTTTGCATTTCAGGACTGACCTGTGTGAATGACTTCATCAACAATGTGACATGTACACTAAACAGTTTTCCAAAAGAGTCTGGCCAGAACTGCATGATTTTTGGCTACAAGAAAATCTGGAAAAAGCGGATACGCGATATTTCAATACAGTAAGACATACAGATTGTTACAATATGAATGTACTATGTAATAATCTTTATGCTATCAATTTAGGAGCTGCAAGGTGAAACAATGCTGTAACGCACTTCCAGGATGCAGTTTTGTATTTGAAAAAGTGAGTGTTACCCCCCAAAAAATATGATGACACTGCATGGGGCTTATAATTTTCACCCTCTCTCTTTTACATCTCTTTTGCTTTATCCAGAAATTCTCCCTTTTTGAGACAATGCCAAACATCAGCATGGAATGTAACAATGTACTGGTGGAAAAGCTTAAAGACTACAATGTCGCAAGTCACAGTACGTGATGAAATTATCCTCTTTTTTTGTGTTACTAACTCATGGACTGGAATTTTCTGCAGCTAAATGGAGGGAGGACAGAGATGATCTTTTTTGACCCAAAATAAGGACAGGTCAAAGATTAGCGTAATGTCATTAACAGCCAGAAATATTGGTGCAAATTTTTTGTCAGTCCTGAACTTACACAGCCATCTAAAATTTATCACAAAATCTGACTATTACCGCCTAAAAAAAATATAGTCGCAATCAGGCGCGCACCCGCTCCTTGGCCCCAGCCCTTAGGACACGTGTCAAAGTGGCGGCCCGGGGGCCAAATCTGGCCCGCCTCATCATTTTGTGTGGCCCGGGAAAGTAAATCATGAATGCCAACTTTCTGTTTTAGAATCAAATTAAAATGAAGAGTATAGATGTGTATTAAATTTCCTGATTTTCCTCCTTTTAAATGAATAATTGTAATTTTTTAATCATTTTTTTCTGTGTTTTTAGTTCAAAAATCATTTTGTAAAATCTAAAAATATATTTAAAAAAGCTAAAATAAACATTGTTTTAGATCGATAAAAAAACTGAATATTCAGGGCTTTTAATCCAGTTCTTTTAATCCATTTATAAAAAGCGTGATGGGACGTTTGGTCGCCAGACGTTTGGTCCCCGGACGTTTGGTCGCCGGACATTTGGTCGCCCGGGTAAATATAATTTTGAGAGCTGGTTTCAACAGTAGATATTTAGATATTAAACTCTCTCTCATATGAATATAATTTTGAGAGCTGGTTTCAACAGTAAACTCTCTGTCATGTTGTCAAACGTCCGGCGACCAAACGTCCGGTGACCAAACGTCCGGGCGACCAAACGTCCGGCGACCAAACGTCCGAGTACCATAAAAAGTTTATCTAAGTTTATCTAAAATGGTCCGGCCCACATGAAATCGAGTTGACGTTAACGCGGCCCCCGACCCAACCCGAGTCTGACACCCCTTCCTTAGGAGTTTTAAGGTGTTAGGGGGCGTGGCTGGGTGAGAAGAGTACTATAAAACAAACGTACGACAATGTGCAGAGCGTTATAATAGTGTTTCAGTGTTAAAATATGTCTGACAGCATCCCACCGAGTGATAATTCACCCACCCCTGCCTGCTCAAACAGAGTGATAACTCACCCCTGAAACCCCCGCAGCATTCAAGGGGCGGAATGACATTGCATACCTGGGCCCGGTTCACTTGTTCTGCCACTGATCAGAATGGAATGGTTTCTGTCATAACAAGACTGTTATATGCATGATGTATGCTGATATATATGCATCCAGGTTTTAATTCAAGTGTAGAATTTATTATGGCATTGGCATATTTACTGGCCTTTTAACAATAAAAAGTCTGGGCTGACAGCTAATGATCAAAAGTTCATTTAGTTTATCACAAGAAGACGTCAGATTTATTTGATATAAGGGTTAGTTCATAGTTTGTAAATTTACAGCAGAAGGATGATTGGACACCACATGGGTGTTATTGTCACTGATACTTAAAAAGTTAACAGAAGACTCTGATGTCTGTGTCTATTTGCAGTTAAAATACACCCCCCAGATCGCCCATTTGTCAACCACACTGACAATGACCCCATGATATATTGGGGTCCAGGTAGCCCTCGCTCTGTATTCCTTACAGTGTTTGAATACAAAGTTCAGATCCAAAAGCGTGACCCGATGATAAAGGCAAGTATCTGTCATTTCTGCCTTAGGGCATGTTTTTTTTTCATTTTCTACCCTACTATGTATGTTTTTATATATATATATATATATATATATATATATATATATATATATATATATATATATATATATATATATATATATATATATATATATATATATATATATATATAACTATACTACTACTACTTGTTGCATGTAACATTTGTGGCAATTCAGCTTACTGCTGCACTGTGAGAATTGTTGATTATTGTATTTTTTTTGTTATTGTCGCATATCAATATCACGATATAATTTGGCCTAAATTTATATAGGATTTTTTTCCATATGCTGGTCTCGGTGGCTTTGAAATGGCATCTTCTTGTCCAATTCATGTACTGACTCTCAATTGGCCAGGGTTGACTCTATTGCAGGGGTGGGCAAATCGGTCCTCGAGGGCCGCTGTGGGTGCAGGTTTTTGTTCCAACCGATCCAGCACAGACACTTTGACCAATAAGATTTCTGCAGAAAACAAGAAGCACCTGACTGCAATCCACTGATTGCACTTGTCGGACACCAGATTGGTGAAAAGGTGTCTTCTTTATGGATTGGAATGAAAACCACCATCCATTGCCGCCCTTTGTGGAATAGTTTTCCCACCCCTGCTCTAATGTATAAAACCTATACTAGATAAAACACCTTTATATATTGATATTATAAATATGTTAACGTTGGCCACCAGGAGGTTCATACATTTCCCACCGACACACCACAATTGAATACCACTGCTTTGGGGCTGGAAGGTGAGCACTATATTCGTGTGAAAGTCAAGCCGGCAGACAGAGAAAACAGCCAGTGGAGTGACTGGAGTCCATCTGTATCCTGGGTGGCACCAAGCGCCAAGCCAAAATCATCAAAACGTGGTAAGGATGAGAGAGAGCGATGGCTGAGGTTTTAACGGGTACATTGTTTGTTCGGTGCAAATTTGAATGAAACGCTTTTAATTTGTTTTAGCAATGCACACAGCCTTTATCAAGTATTTCTGACATTTTGAATTTTTATTTCAGAAGCCTTCATAGTATATGCTGCTTTGTTCTTCTCGATTGTCACGATGGTTATCTTTTACAAAAGTGGGATCAGAAAGAGGTAAAAAAAGTGGACTAAAATAAAACTTTTGAGCACATTATTGTGATACTATTGGAAAAACAGTAACATTAAATTACAATATATATCTTTTTTACGATTTCAGATTCTTTCAAGTGAAGCCAGTTCCAAATCCATCAAAATACTTCAAAACTCCCCAGGGAGGAAATCCAAAGGTGAATAAGAAAATGAAATTTCTGCAGAATCCTGTAAATTTTTGGTTAATTCTGATTAATTTTTTTCGGGCATTTTCCGGTCACTTCTTTCTTAACTCATTGCTCATACCTACCTTACGGTCAAAATAGGTTTACATCTAAGGGCAGTCAATGGCAATGAAACATGAAACAGTTCTTTTAGGTTAAATAAATTAAATATCCATTGTAGTTAATGGCAGGCAATGATTTAATTGTGGGTCACTTCATTTCCTTGTTAATTTTCAGGCACTTGTTGATTATGAGTCACCTCCTGTTGATGTCAGGTCATTTAGAAAATAATAATAATAGTAATGATGACCATGGGTGGCCCGGTGGTGGAGTGGTTAGCATGTCGGGCCTCACAGCTCCGGGGTCCTGGATTCAAGTCCAAGTCGGTATGCATGTTCTCCCCGGGCCTGCGTGGGTTTCCTCCGGGTACTCCGGTTTCCTCCCACATCCCCAAAACATGCATGATAGGCTAATTGGACACTCTAAATTGCCCCTAGGTATGGGTGTGAGTGTGCATGGTTGTTTGTCTCCTTGTGCCCTGCTATTGGCTGGCCACGGATTCAGGGTGTCCCCCGGCTCTGGCCCGAAGTCAGCTGGGATTGGCACCAGCACCCCCCCCCCCCCCCCCTGCGACCCTAATGAGGATAATGTGGTTCAGAAAATGAGATGAGATGAGATGACGACCATTGAGATTTGAGATTTTTTGCGTATGAGTTGAAAATCGATCAAAGTGAATAGAAGCATTTTTTAGGGAGTTCATTGTACCATTGGAAACAAATATGTTCATTAAAAATGTATTGGGAATGTTTGTCCAATTTTGGCGGAATTTTTGCCAAAAATGGGCTCATAACTTGCACCTTGATTTAGTGAGTGTGAATTATGTGAACTGAAAAAATAAGGGAGATGTATTGTTATTTTTCCATCTCATGGTGTAGAGCACAAGTGTCAAAGTGGCGGCCCGGGGGCCAAATCTGGCCTGCCGCATCATTTTGTGTGGCCCGGGAAAGTAAATCATGAGTGCCAACTTTCTGTTTTAGGATCAAATTAAAATGAAGAGTATAGATGTATATTAAATTCCATGATTTTCCACCTTTTAAATCAATAATAGTAATTTTTTAATCCATTTTTTCAGTGTTTTTAGTTAAAAAATCATTTTGTAAAATCTAAAAATATAAAAAAGCTAAAATAAACATTGTTTTAGATCTATAAAAACTGAATATTCAGGGCTTTTAATCCAGTTCTTTTAATCCATTTATAATAAAAAAAAATCTAAATATTATATATAAAATGGTCCGGCCCACGTGAAATCAAGTTGACGTTAAAGCGGCCCGCGAACCAACCCGAGTCTGACACCCCTGGTGTAGATGTTCCCTCACCTGGCTTCAGTGTGGGCAGATGTGGGCTCGATTCCCGCTGGTAGCGGTATGATTGTGATTGCGGATAGTTGTTTGTCTCTGTGTGCCTCATGGCTGACTGGCGACCAGTCTAGAGTGTAGTCTGCCTTTCGCCTGAAGTCAGCTGCGTTCGGCTCCAGCAACCACGTAACCCTTTCGAGGATGCACGGTATGGAAGATAAATGGATCTTTATGTTTGTCATGTTGCCATTTAACAGGGAAACATCTTTTGTGTTAAAAATCCCATGGGAAGTTGGCTCATATTTGTCAACATCGAAATCCAAGGAGAGCCTTTGTTATGTGAATCTTTGCAACATTTGAAGTTGGAAAGGTGTGAAGCAAATTGTTATGAGCTGTAAATTGGTGCATTCCTTTTTTTTGCGACTTGATATTATGCATTCCCCAATTCCTTTCCTTCCTACATGTGGAAATCTTTGAGTTTTGTTGTACTGTCTTATTATCTGCAGCTGAGGTGTTTTGTTCCCTAATCTCACACTACTCCATAACCATAGGAGAACATTTGGGAGTCATTCCTTTTGTTTTCCCTTTTTTTTATCTAAGCAGCCAGTTACTTGATTAGGTTTCTGGGAAGTGTCCTAACAGATCAAGATGAATTCCACGTGTGTTCCTTGGCTAGTGAAGATGATTCCGATTCTACTTAAAAAAAATAAATGGCCCTTCAGATCAGCCAAAAACTTCTCATATAGGCTTCTGTAATGATTCTGTTTCTTTTTGTACAGACATTGCTGAGTCCAAATTGTGCTGGAGTATCCTTGCACACCGCTCAACCTCCTGACCACATCTCCCCAGTGGAGGTATGTGAAAGCTGTGAAGAGGTTACTTCCAGATACCCCTCCCCCAGCGCCAATCATGTCCCTCCTAACTACCTGGAAGCATCGTCGGGTTCTGATGCGAGCGGGCTCGTAGACAATTCCTCATCTTCGTCTTGTTTCTCGAACTTGGGCTACTTTGTGAACGGGTCCTCTGGAAGCTCTGTTCAAAATAAGAGCAATCATGTCTACTTTGCATATAAAAATGAATTCCACGTTCTTCACAAGGCACGTGATGCTAATCTCTGCCTTCCTTTCCATCTTTGCCCTGTTTTGGCCAACTCTCCCAGCTGCGAGAGCTTGAAGAGAGGGGTGCAAAGCCCCGATTCGGGCATTTGTAATGAAAAGGAAGATGAAGATGAGGAGGTCAAAGAAGATATTTTAGGTGTAAATAGGGAAGAAGACCAGATTTCAGGTCACCGTAGCTCCTCACATCTAAGCCTACCCCTCCATCTTCCTACGCAGATCTGTAGCCCCTCAACTCCGCTTTGCCTGACACATATACCATCGGATAGCATTAAGATGCATGCTTCTACAGTAACAGCCAATGTAAGTGCCACAGGCTGGCCCCTTGCTTGTACAATGGATAGGCCTTCTTCTATGCCAGAAGAGTCCGAAAAAACAGGTTATTTCATCCTGCAGGAGATAAAAACTACTTCCAGGAATGCATCAATCTGAGGTGAATCTCTGCTTTGCAAACACAATTTCTTTCATTCATTGCTGCTGAAAATGATGCTTAGTCTTGCATCAATACTGGCAGGGTATCAGTGTAAGATTGAGCGTAATATATAGAAAATCTCTGAATATTTTGACTTTTATTGTCATCCTGTTTTTGATTAAACTTTTATTGATTGGATGTTGAGGAGGAGCCTGGTGGACGAGTGGTAAGCACCTCGGCCTCTAAGTTCTGGGGTGGGTTTTCTCCGGGTGCTTCGGTTTCCTCTCACATCCCAAAAACATGCTTGGTAGGCTGGTTGAACACTCTAAATTGCCCCTAAGTATGAGTGTGAGCATGAATGGTGGTCTGTCTTCTTGTGCCCTGTGATTGACTAGCCACCAATTCAGGGTGTCCGCTAGGTGCCCATAGTTTACTATAGTATATTCATTCGTTCATTTTCTGAACCGTTTTATCCTCACAAGGGTTGCGGGGAGTGCTGGAGCCTATCCCAGCTGAATTTTGGGCACGAGGCGGGGGAAACCCGGAATTGGCCAGCCAATCGCAGGGCACAAGGAGACAGACAACCATTCACACTCATACCTAGGGCCAATTTAGAGTGTCCAACCAACCTACTATCCATGTCTTTGGAATCTGGGAGCAAATCGGAATACCCGGAGGAAACCCACACAGGTAGAAGATGCAAACTCCACAAAATCCAACCTGGATTTGAACCCAGGACCCCAGAACTGAGGCCAATGCGCTAACCACTCAGCCACCAGGCTACCGGTTTACTATATAAAAATGTGTGTGTGTATCTGTGTGTGTGCGTGTGTGTGTGTGTGCGTGTGTGTGTGTGCATGTGTGTGTGCATGTGTACATATAAAATAAATATGCAAAATGTAATTGATAATAATTGAATGATAGTTCAACCATCTAGCTGTTGATTTGTGAATTTCAATGGTTACAATATTGGAACTCTGCATTGAGTGAAGTCAATCATTTATCTAATGTTAACCAGTGTTTAAGGCAAGGGAGATTAAGAAACTGTTGTGAATGTAAAAAACTGTAAATTATGTACTTTTGATTTTCTAATGTAACCAGTTACTGGTGTCATTCATTGACGACATCACCAGCAATAATACGCTTTTCATTTTGTTATCTTTGTTTGCGTGTGAGCATCAATGAGGTCATTTATAATTCTTGTCTGAGAAAATGAAGTACTAAATTTCCTGTGTTCTCAGTGTGCTGTGACCAAACACACACAAAAATGGGTCACCCTGAAACTTCCTGTGTGGCCTGAGAAAGGCGCTGAACAATACATGAGTTCACGTGAGCATTTGTGTTGTACGTTCGCATGTCCTGTCAGGTGGTCCCAGCGGTGTGAGAGTGTGTATTTGTGAGTGGTTTGACATTTGGCTGTGTTCACTTTTAGCAGACATTGGGCAAGCTCACACAAAACATACAACTACTATTAGGGTGAGTGAGAAAACCACAGTGAAACCAGATTGATGACATGAATGGAACATTATGTGAACAAGTCTGTATCAATTTACATTTTTGTTGAATAAAACAAACTTTGAGAGGTAGACAGTGGCACCTTTAAATATGTATTTTTCTTTTTAAATTTAAATCTGTTTTCAGCATATAAAAGTACAATCATTCTTCAGCAATAACCCATGGAGAGCACATGAGAAGATAAACATTGGCTCTAGAATCGAGCCCTGTGGAACCCCTTAAGAAAGCAAAGAGGAGCACAGATGCATTGGTTTACGCTAGCGATGTCCCGATGGGTTTAACAATCTCATCAGATCCTAGCCTAAAATGAAAATGGGTGGGAATAAGGGTGTGACAATATATCAAAATGGGAATACTATATCAATATAGGTACTTTGTATTGCAGTGTTATCCAAGAATCGATTTATCAATATGTTGGGTTGCTACCAAATATTTCCATCAAAATATAATCATTTGACTCTTTAACTGGCATTGAAATTGCTATGGCTGGCGAGGAATTGGAAGCTTTCAAAGCCAGTATTCCCAGTTTAAATGAATTGACTGTCAATGGCAGCCAATGACTTAACAATTCTGGAAAGACTATTTTTTTACGAGAATGTCGCAATCATTTAGTCTCGCTGTATTTATTTACTGAACTGTTGAACCGAAATTCCATACATAGTTTTTAATGGATTGTTCACAAACATTAGAAAAATAAACATTGTTATATTTTTTGCCCAATTTAGAAATACCTTGTTTTTCTCTTTGATAGTTGTATCATATAATATTGTAGATTGATTTTCTGACCCATTTTTGGTAAAAAAAAAAATTAAAGTCAATCATAAAGTAATCGCTATGGTGATCGATTATTACCGGTGGTACTCGGACGTTTGGTCGCCCAGAAGGTTATTGATAATTACCATTTAAAATTATTGCTCAAATTCCCTAAATACAAACTGTGAATTATTATTTTGTCATACTTAATGCCCTATCAATTATTAGGCTAAAGAAAAGCTCCAAATTTACCGTACTTTTATTGTGTTTTGTTGGAGAACCTGACGTCCCTTCCTAAGGGGACAACTCATGTACACACACACTCTTATACACACACGTCCGCTCAGTGAAACTGCTCAGGGACATTGTTGGCTTTGATTGATGCATAGACCGTGTTGTTTTACCTTGTTTGGTACTCGGACGTTTGGGCGCCGGACGTTTGTTCGCCGGACGTTTGGGTCCGGGCGACCAAACGTCCGGTCACGATTACCGTTGGAGTATGAGCACGACCGTTTGACCAAAAGATCACTTTCCGGGTACTTTTTCCGGTAACATGGTGGAGTTGCTCTGGCCAGCGGTAAGTTCCTGATTCTCATAGAGTTGTTTCAAGACTTTTTCCTCGATGTAGCTTTATTCTTTGCTTTTCACTCCAAATCCAAGAAAGTGTGCTGTCATCAAAGTGTCAACAAATCTTGCTATTGCCCAGTTTGCAAGGACAACCTTTATTGGATTGATATTTCACCAAATGTAACATCATTTTAATTGTTAAGTTGTGTATTTACATGTGTGTATGTATCTTTACTCAGCTACCAAACGGTTGCGCCCCATCACCCCAATGGAAAATGTCTTTGCATGCTTTCTTAATTTTAATGGCTAAATAAATAATTTTCTCATGTTTTTTCTGTTTTTTTAGTTTTACACATATTTCATACAAATTGGTATACTGTTATCATTTTTGGGGTAGGGTTGGGCACCTTGGAAGCATTGCAATTAATTACCATGCTTCAAAGGAAAAGTCCAAGCTACCAAGTCACCTCTGGAACCAATTAATTTCGTAAGTAGAAGTAACACTGTAATTGGAAACCTTGCAACATTCAGTTTATATTAATTTATGAAGCAAGCTATATTTTTTTGTTGGTCAGCAAACCTTAGCTTGCAATTTTCTTTGTCCCCACTAGACTCTTCAGTACATGTTGTGCATCATATACTTTGATGAGAAGGGGGGCAGGCCTTAACTTTCCCTTCTAAATAAACAGATAGAGTCTGGGGAAGTAGGCTGCAGGGATAAGCAAAAAGGAAACATACGTATATATATATGTACACAAAGAAGGAAGGATTGGCTTGACAATTTTTTCTCTATAGAGGACTAACGCAGCTACAATTTGATCAAGGTGAGAACTTTTGCATCATGACACACATCAAATAAAACATTATTATTGTTTTTACACTTTGCAAATAACAATCCAAATTACGAGCATTTACTTGATTTTATATATAACGCCTGTTGTTTCCTTGCTGCCACATTTGCTTTTAATTAAAGCTCGATATAATGAAAAACAGAGTCTTGGCTCATCACTCACAAGCAAGCTTAGCACTACAACTTTTTTTCATGTTTGGCCTCCTGCTCTGGATAAAATAAATACTTTAGTTAATTAACCAAACTAACAAGTGATGTCTATTACAGTCTGCTAGCAGAGAACAGGCTTTTAATTATCCTATGGTGGGATTTTTTGTTTTTTATCATTCCTCCGGTGATTTGTTTGAGAACAAATTTAAAGAGTGTGTGTGTGTGTCCCTGAACCACGTGACCCCGCACAGCTGCAAGGACATCTTTCTCCTTTGTGCACTTTTTTTTTAACAAAGCAGTAAAAATTCCACAGTGATTACATGGACAGCTGACCGACAAATATGCTGCAAGGATTTCTCATGTTAGTCCACCACTGTGTCAGAATTCTGTAACTGCCTATTCTTGGGGAATTCCCATCTTTTACTGGATTTGTTTGCAAAATCTATTTGGGAATCGTGGGAACATTCTGAAAAAACGTAAAGTAGGCATCTGGTAGGCAAAATAAATGAAGTAACTAAGTACAAGGGGAAAATGTGAAAGATTATTTGGCCCAATGACACAATGATAACACCCATTGTTTTTTTCGGATTAGATATCTGATCATTCATAGTGGATTCTAAATGTTTTACCCACATCCGAGCCAATTTTTTTAATACATTTTTTTAGGCAGCCTAAAGGCCGAGTGATTAGTGCGTCGACCTCACAGTTGTGAGATTGAGGGTTAAATCTTAGGCTTGTACCTCCCTGCATGGAGTTTGCATGCTCTCCCCGGGCTTGCGTGGGTTTTCTCTGGGTGCAGAAAAACATGCATGTAAGCTGTTTGAACACTAAATTTTTCTTAGGTTTGAGTCTGTGGTTGTCTGACTCCTTGTGCCCTGCGGTTGGCTAGCCACCAACTTAGAGTTGGGCTGGGATAGGCTACAGCACCCCCGCGACTATTTTATGGATAAGCCGTACAGAAAATGAATGCATAAAATGAGCATTCAGTATATAATCTTTATGACATGAACTTTATGTACATGACATTTGACACAACAACTTTGTGAGCTTTGGTCCAAAACATGCCACAAATGGGCCAGCGGGTTTCAAATCACAAAAAGTTGAGGTCTCCGCAGCCAAAGGTGAGCGCAAAATACCGTTTTCACAAGTACTTACCTCAGTTATACACAAAACCCTGATTGGACGATTTCGTTGATAGCGTGGACGACATTGTTATCAGTTGTATATACTGCATTAGATGACAATACGAGTATATAACAACTTATACATTTTCATAACAATAGATTGTTTTATTTAGCACTCTACACAGGAAGACCTGAGGTCACCTTGAAAGTCCTAAACTCAGAATTGTGAGAAAGATGCATTAACCCTACTGTTCACGTTCATTCATTAATATGATTCTTCTTGGAGTGTAATTCTCCCTGTTTGTCTGCTCCTAGGTACAGCACGCACGATGTTTGGTATTTTCTTTAGCCTATCTTTTGTTTACCTGGTGACACAGGCAGCCCCTCCCAAGACCCCACCTGCCCCCTGCAGACACTGCTGTGATGACATGCAACTATCAGAGGGGAGCGGTGCCGAGCCCTTGACCGGAGTATACAATCAGGTCCCAGAAGTCCGTACCTACATCAACATGACCATTCTTAAAGGTACCGTATTTTCACGACTATAAGGCACACATAAAAGTCTTAAATTTTCTCCAAAATAGACAGGGCGCTTTATAATCCAGTGCGCTTTATATATGGACCAATACTAAAGTTGTTATCACGATAAAATAAAATAAATCATTCGATAGGGTACACCGTGCTCTACAGCTCTCACAACTTCGGCAAGCAGCCCCCGACTCTACTATTTTCCCCATAGAAAAAGTACTGCGCAGTGACTGCTGGGATATATAGTTCTTTGTCAATAAACCCAATGGTTTGTGGCCTGGACATCGACATCAACACAGCTTTACGAAGCGTGGAAGGCAGCGCTGAAATAGTTACGCTAGGTACTAGCTAGCTACTATTTGCGAATGGATTGTGGCCGCCTGGACGAACGTATAAAACTCAGCGTTTTCAATGACTCATTTGGACATTTGTTCAATTCGGACACAGAAAATGAGGACTTTGATGGATTTGTGGGTGATGATGACGTGAGTACATTGTAAAATGGCTAAATAAAGTACAACCGAACTCAGTTTTGCTTCCGTTGCCTTTTTAAAAACGTGTTTTTAGCGTGTGGGTGTACCGTGTATGTTTAAGCTGGTTATGTTGGCTATGTTTTGCCGTGCCTGGCTGCGTCTATAAAAACAGTGCGTCCTTTGTGTGTGTAAAATACAGAAATAGCACTCGTTACTGACACTGTGGCTAAAAATACGATGCGCTGTATAGTCGTGAAAATACGGTACTACAATCACCCGTCGTCACTTCAACTCGTCCTACATCCTGTATGCTATCTTATTATTACTTTCTACATCAATTTGTTTGCTTTGCTTTCACTCAGGTGACAAAGGAGACCGCGGTGAAAGAGGGACGCCAGGTAAATCTGGACAGGAAGGCCCCCCGGGATCAATCGGGCCCATGGGCCCAAAAGGCTCAAAGGGCCAAGCGGGTCTCCCAGGAGACCCTTGTAAAGTGCAGTATGCCGCTTTTTCCGTCGGTCGTCGCAAATCCCTGCACAGCCTGGAGGCCTACCAGCCACTGATATTCGACACCGTTTTCGTAAACCTCGATGACGACTTCAACATGTTCGGTGGGAAATTCATCTGCCACACACCTGGGATCTATTTCTTCAACCTCAACATTCACACATGGAATTTCAAGGAGACCTACCTGCACATCATGCGCAACGAAGCTGAGCAGGCGATCGTGTACGCCCAACCCAGCGACCGCTCCATCATGCAGAGCCAGAGTCTTATGCTGGACTTGGTCCTCAATGATGAGGTGTGGGTCCGTCTGTACAAGCGGGAACGGGAGAATGCAATTTATAGCGACGATGTGGATATTTATATCACTTTTAATGGATACCTCATCAGAGCAAGCACAGAGTAAACACATGGTATGAGCAACAAACAACATTGTATCCAGATATAATTGCTTTTTACCTTAACCATCTGCAGTTTATGCTGGCAATATGTTCACTGGGCTTCCTATAAAAAGTGTGTACTATAATTAAATGTATTAATGCAACACTATTGAGGCACAGATTTCATGTATTTGGTCAATATCGTCACTAGAGGGCAATGATTTCTTAATGTAGGGACAAATGTGTGATGTCATTGTTTTCTCAGATGCAAAAGCTTCTGTTAAAATATCCTAGCCGTGCAAAACCTCTTTCGGGATGGGAATTTGACAGCCATTGTAGTACCATGCGCTTTCAGCTTGGTTTGTTTAGATGCATTGAAGAAGAATGTACTGAAAATTCATTTCAGATCACTAGTTGTTGTAAACTAGAGATCGACCGATATGTTTTTTTCAGGGCCGATATCGATTAATAGTAGTTAGGAGCTGATATTCTGTGGTAAAAATTAAAACAATTGAAAAATGCAAGCACTCAACTTTATTAAATCACAGAAAAACATGTGTTGATATATTAAAGAAATGAAAAGTCAAAAGATCTATTCTACTCATTTATTAAGAAATATATTAAGGATTCTTGCAACTTATGTTGATGTAGTATGTTGGATAACCACCCATGTACGATTCAACTTTATTTATATAGCGTTGCATTTATATATGCATGATTGTGCGTTAACGGAGGGAGGGCAGCTGAGACACAAGGGCACCGGATTGAACCATAGTTGGCGTAAATCACAAGTGTCAAAGTGGCGGCCCGGGGGCCAAATCTGGCCCGCCGCATCATTTTGTGTGGCCCGGGAAAGTAAATCATGAGTGCCGACTTTGTTTTAGGATCAAATTAAAATGAAGAGTATAGATGTATATTAAATTTCCTGATTTTCCCCCTTTTAAATCAATAATTGTAATTTTTTAATATTTTTTTTTTAACTTTAGTTCAAAAATCATTTTGTAAAATCTAAAAATATATTTAAAAAAAGCTAAAATAAACATTGTTTTAGATCTATAAAAAATAAATATTCAGGGCTTTTAATCCAGTTCTTTTAATCCATTTTTATTTAAAAAAATCTAAATATTATATTTAAAATGGTCCGGCCCACGTGAAATCAAGTTGACGTTAAAGCGGCCCGCGAACCAACCTGAGTCTGACACCCTTGGCGTAAGTCTTTTGATATGTTCAAAATAAAAGATCCGTTAGCCAGCAACTGTGACAGGTCGTTTATGATAGGCGTGGCTGTGAATTGAGTACGAGAAAGCAGCAAATTGATTTGAGTTTTAGTTTTAATTTTGAGTTTTAATTTGACTTTATCTGGCCGGTCGGTTAAAAAAAGTCTGCAATGATATAGATCAAGGGTGTCAGACTCGAGTTGGTTCGCGGGCCGCTTTAACGTCAACTTAATTTCACGCGGGCCGGACCATTTTAGATATAATATTTAGATTTATTTTTTATAAATGGATTAAAAGAACTGGATTAAAAGCCCTGAACATTCAGTTTTTATAGATCTAAAACAATGTTTATTTTAGCTTTTTTTAAATATATTTTTAGATTTTATAAAATGATTTTTGAACTAAAAACAGAAAAAAATGATTAAAAAATTACAATTATTGATTTAAAACGGGGAAAATCAGAAAATTTAATATACGTCTATACTCTTCATTTTAATTTGATCCTAAAACAGAAAGTCGGCACTCATGATTTACTTTCCCAGGCCACACAAAATGATGCGGCGGGCCAGATTTGGCCCCCGGGCCGCCACTTCGACACGTGATATAGATAAAAGTGCCAAATAGCCGTGATGATAATCAGCCGGTCTATATTGCAAACTAAGAGTTGGTTCTCTGCGGGTTAATAAGTGTTGTAAAATAATGGATAAACCGACATTTTAAAGGCACATGACAAGATACTGCCTTCATTTTATTTTTATGTCATTTTCAATAATGCATTTGGGATAACAAGAAATTGTGCACTGTTAAAGACAGAAGAGTGATGCAACATACCATGAAATTGCCTCGTTGGCTGCCATTGATGGTGAGTGACCAATCGTCCAATCATGTTGCTCTTTTCATTCATTAAATGGCTTTATCACAAGTAGAGATCCAATTCATTTGAACTGGGAGGGTGACTGGGAATGAACGGTCATTGAGTTTATCACTTTTAGACGTCCAATACATTTGAAGTTGGAGGCCTGTGAACGAACATTCGTTAGCTGCCACCCTCAAAGTTCAAATAGATTGCCGTCCATAGCAATCAATGCATTTTTTTTAAAAAGAAACAAAAGTTGGTAGGTGAGGAATGTTCAATATTTCTGATGATCAAGAGGAAAACAGTGATCACAGCACAAAATACACAGTTACACTGCATACAGATAATTTGTTACAATGACCATCCACTTTGAAGGAGCAGAAGGAATTTTCAAATAAGGTTCAAGACAGTTAGACATCACAGATGAAGGATTCTTCTCATTTAGATTGAGGCCACCAAAAGAAAGACAAGGCTCAGCATATCAAATAGACATGTGACATCACAAAGCTGCAACTGTATGCTGTTCAAGGTAAGAATTCCCACTATAAAAATAGTTTATTTTGCTGTGTAAACATTTGCAACCAAAGGCACTCTTTTTTCCCACTCGTATCATTTGGGCTGATACCTATTCATGTTCAAGCTTTTAGAACCAATTGTAAATACACAAATATGGCAAAAACAGGGCAGAGGTGATCGCTATCAACATAAAATGTTCCCTTTGGAAAAAATAGTCTTAATGTGCTACCTGCTGTTGCATCCAATAATTTTGAAAGAATATTGAAATTCCAGTCTAAGCCCCTAAAATAATCAATGACAGATTTTACAAGTCATCTAGGCAGTTTTTTTTTTTGACAAAATGCTACAATGCAGTTCATAACAAACTAAACAAGCTGCTAAATTCCGGAAATTATTTGATGGCACTAGTGCTGTGCGATATGGAAAAATGTCACCTATCACGATATGGGCAATTTTATATTGCTGAATCGGTATCATCATTATCACCTTCCGTATCGCGCATCTGTGTAAAGCACAGGTGTCAAAGTGGCGGGCCGGGGGCCAAGTCTGGCCCGCTGCATCATTTTGTGCGGCCCGAAAAAGTAAATCATGAGTGCCGAATTTCTGTTTTAGGATCAAATTCAAATGAAGATTATAGATGTAAATTATATTTCCGGATTTTCACCTTTTTTAGGTGCAATTTTTTTAATCCATTTTTTTCTTTTTGTGTTTTTAGTTCAAAAAGCATTTTGTAAAATCTAAAAATAAATATATAAAGTATTTTCTGTTTTCCACTTTAACATTGGACATAATTTAAAAAAAATGTTTCTTTTGAAATGAAAAACAAATGATTAAAAGATGTTTTGCCTTACTAAGAAAAAAGCTCAAATAAACATTGTTTTAGGTCTATAAAAAACGTAATATCTAGGGATTTTGTTCCATTTCTTTTTATCTGATTTGTTTTAAAAATATATAAACATTATATCTGGCCCACATGAAATCAACCCGAGTTTGACACCCTTGTTGAAAGGGTTGCGGGGGTTGTTGGAGAAAGTCAGTAAAAAAAAAATAGCCACCACCTGGTAGCAAAGAAGTGAATAGTAGGAATTGATCTACTATATTTTTGGTGATGACAATAGACAAGTAACATGTCGATCTAAAGTTTTATAACGTTTTGCCGATCTATATATTCATATCGTACAGCACTATATCGCACTATGCTACTCTTAAATAAGGTCTCTAAGTTTGCCCTACTTTAACTCATTGGTTGTAATTGATAGCACTAGATGTCCAATCCATTTGAAGTGGGGAAAAGGGCTGGCAGCGAATGTTCACCTCAATGCCAACCACTTTAAAGAGATTGGACATCTGCAATTAAGAAACTAATTTCAAGGATGAAAAAAAAGCCACACAATTGGACGTACATTACCGTCAATGGCAGCCAATGAGTTCAGATTGATTGATTGTTCAATTACCAACTTAAAGCCGTTCATGCATTGCAGAAAATACATTGCACAATATGAAATAAATACGTGTAGAACTACCACTGTAGTGCAGCAGCATTAAAAATGTCTGACTAGCTCATTCCTGCTACAAAGCCTGCATGGGTAAGTCACATGTTAAATGCGAGTGGCCAATCCGACGCAAGAGTTGAGTGTACCACATTTAATGTGGGAGTTCACTTGAGGTGCAAAATGACAAAAGATATCTTCTGATAAGCTTCACTACCACACATCCACTTGTGTGCTGTTCTGAATTTGTGCTTTGCAAATTTTCCCAATAACTTGCTCTTTTACATATGCTTCAGTTTGTCAGATTTGTGCACTTTCTAAATATTATACTAATTCAGATTGCAACCGAAGGAATGTCTGTTAATGAGACTATAAAGTGAGTTCAGAAATTAGCTTCTAAATATAGACAGACAAAAATGTAGTACTGAATTTTAGAGTAACAGCACAAAACCACTAACCTGGCAAGCCAGCCAAATTTTCATCATGTAAAAGATACATGGGAAGTCAGTCTGATCTTTTGTGGTTTTAGGTATATTTCCACTCCGGTCCGATCTGGAGCGATCAACCACAGCATTTAGTGTTTGCTCTCTTTTCAAAGTTACTGTACACGACAATACACCATGTACCCTTATTAGATCTTTCATTCAAAAACAGTTATCGTATGGCGTGTGCGGTCGATTGGTCGCCGGTCTTTTGGTCACCGTCTTTTGGTCGCCATTGGTCGCCGGTCTTTTGGTCGCGGTCTTTTGGTTGCCCCGACCGCGACAATGGGCGACCAAAAGACCGGCGACCAAAAGACCGACGACCAAAAGACCGACGACAAAACAAGGTAAAACAACACGGTCTACGCATCAATAAAAGCCAACAATGGCCATGAGCAGTTTCACTGAGCCGACGTGTGAGTGTATAAGAGTTTGTATGTACATGCGTTGTCCCTTTAAGAAGCTACGTCAGTCAGGGTCTTAACAAGTTCTCCAACAAAACAATAAAAGTACGGGAAATGTTGAGCTTTTCTTTAGCCTTATAGTTACTAGGGCATTAAGTATGACTAAATAGTAATTCGCAGTTTGTATTTAGGAAATTTGAGCAACGATTTAAATGGTAATTATCACTTACCTTCCGGGCGACCAAAAGACCGGCGACCAAAAGACCGGCGACCAAAAGACCGGCGACCAAAAGACCGGCGACCAAAAGACCTGCGACCAATCGACCGTGTACCATCGTATGGTATCGCCATGATTGTTTGTGAATTACAAACAGACTACAACCGACAACGCGAGTCACATCCGTGGTTCTGTGATCGGTTCTTACCGATTGTGTCCTTGGTTTGAGCTCTACCTCATCAATTTTAAAATCCATCCAAATTCACAGGAGACCTGACTGACTTGCATCTTGAACATTGCCTAAGGCAAGCTGGCTTGCCAAGTTATTAATTTTCACTTGACAGGAACTAAATTAGAGTCACTCATAAAGAACTGTGTCAGGTCTATTGTAACCAAAAAGCCTGAAGTCGGGTTCATACAACTTGTAAAGCTCCTTTCGCACCTCGAGGGGCACAAAATTGAACCAGTCTGATTCCAAGTCGCTAGCCGTCAAGTTCCGGTTTGAGGCGGGAAAGTCTACAACATTGTCCACACGCAGCAAGCGTAGCAAATGCTCAGCATCTTCCTCGGCTGTCTCCAAGTGGCCCACAAAGTCATACTGGATCTGGCATGGATGGCAAAGGCGGTACACCTGCTGCCAGTGCTCATTAAAGGGACTCTCCTTCTCCGTCTGAGGGTCCAGGAGATACTGGATGAAGTGAGAGAAGGAAGGATGGACCCCCATAGCAAACGCCTTATCCACAGAATCCGGGGGCGTTGGCAGGTTGCCGTAGCGCCTCAGCATGACCTTGGCAAAGCGGCGATAGAATTCCTCATTGTGGCCTTCAAATTTATCCCTAAAGGCGGATATGAGTCGTACAAAAGGGTCTCGTACGAAAAGAAACTTTGTGTATTTCTTCAGTTTGACCTTTAAAACAAAAACACATCACATTTGTACATTTGACATAGCACCAGGGATAAATAGCAGAAATGGAGAGGAGCATTCATTCATTTTCTGAAGCGCTTTATCCTCACTAGGGTCGCGGGGGTGCTGAAGCCTATCCCAGCTGACTTCAGGCTAGAAGTGGGGGACGCCCTGAATCGGTGGCCAACCAATCGCAAAGCACGAGGACACGCATTCACACTCAGACTCAAACCTAGGGGCAATTTAAAGTGTCCAATCAGCCTACCATGCATGTTTTTGAACACACGCAGGCCCGGGGAGAACATGCAAACTCAGCACAGGTGGACCAACCTGGATTCGAACCTAGGACCCCAGAGCTGTTAGGCTGACGCGCTAACCAGTCATCCGCCGGGCCGCCCCGGAGAAGAGTGTATTAAAAGTAATATCTGTTGGGGTTATTCTGGGATATTATTATATGTGTGTATTATTCATTATATGTTTGTGTGGAATATTAATCATTATATGTATATGGGATACATTAATAATTATAAGCAGACGAAAGCTCAGTATAACAAGGACACTTCCCCCCCTGCAGCTGGCTCCGAGGACATTTAATTGTTTTTAGGACTATTGACCTGACAGATCACCAAGTTCCGGGCCGAGGACAGTTGATCTGAGTTCGCAATGAAGATCTGTGAAGGACTCTTAAATTGCTTTGACTTGGATTCCAGCAGATGGCGATAATCGAATTAACTTCCGAAAATACTCGCATATTGTTTCAAAATACTGTCGCTCGGTTCACCTTTTATGGAAATTATTATGCTTACTTGTGCAAATTCTTACACAGATGTTTTGGTTTCCGATCCGGATCCAGATAACCTTAAGTGTTTTGATTATGTGCGACTAAATGGACAGAGGAGGATGCCTTTCTTCAGAATGTCACGGTGGCGAGGGCGAGCCAGGACTGACTCTCACTTGCAAGTTATCACTGGATTATGTCAACGATGTCTCTCCTTTTATTAAAGTGTATCTATTAATAAACCTTTCAATATCCAATACAATTAATTCAGCTTTTCGAACAAAGAAAATGAAACAAGAAAAGAGGCTTTACAAAGTAAATGAAAAGCCAAACCAATAGCAAAGAAACCCCACATAAAAGAAAATGAATGAATTCGAACAGACCTTCATGAGGTGCCTTGCAAACTTGCCGTAACGCTTCCAGAACTTGTTAAAGGTAAAGTGCATGCTGCTGTTGTGAGCCAGATCCCTGTGGATGGCAAGTGGGTCTCTTTGGGGAATGCCATCGATGAGCAGGCTCTCACTTAGAACCATCATGATCCGCTTCCAGTTAGTGCATGCCACCTGATGGGATCAGGGGGTTGGGTCACTTATTATACTACTAATACTGTACTGAAAAAAAAATCCATTGTGACATGGCATGATATAATATATGGTTTATTATTTGGTTTTATTATTTAACAACAGCAGTTTCCATCCCCTTTTTTAATTTTATCCTAAACTGACATGGCACAAACGTTAAATGCATCAAGTAGTGCTGCAATCGAAAACTATCCAGTATAGACCGCAACATCACATTAGGTTACATATTTTTGCTCAAATGTAATGATATCTAATTACCTACTAATACTGATTGCTCTCTACTAAATTAGCATAATATTGTTAATAATGAATTAATATCAATTTTGGAACAAATTGTGTTGTCTGTGTTCTCTTGGGGTTTTATGTGTTGCTATTTTTAATTGTCTTGCATGCATTAATTGAGTTATTGAGTGGCGATAAGGAGAAGGTACAGAGTCCAAGAAGTGTCAGGCTAACTGCATAGGTAGTTTGGTGGGAAGGAGGAGCTAATCGACTAATTATTGATTGGCGATAGAGATAGGGTACAGTGTCCGGGATGTCTCGGGCAAACTACATAGTTCAATGCTTTGCAAAAAGCACCTACCTATGGAAAAGTCAAAATAATCAGATAACATACCTTTGGAACATAGCAGTAGATAATACCATGCCTGTCATCAACTATCAGATGATCCAGCTCCTGGATGGGAATGTCGTCAAATGAACGTTTTTTGCCAGGAAACGCAAAACTGTCATTGGCACAAAGATCCTTAAGTATTCGCTGCCTGTTGTCCTGTTGATAATATTTGGAAGAAAAGAGTCTTTTTCATGACAAAACTTTGAAGTAGACCAAGAAAAACATTATTATTGATTTTTAACTCAGATCTGCGAAAACCCTCTTTTGGTGGTCATTAGTTCTAACAAAAAAACTTCCTATAAAAACCTCAAATTGCTCCAAACCTAACAGGTAAGTGTCCAGTGAATCCCCCCCAATTATCACAAAGTGACCAAAATTGAAGAGAAAGAGAAAAAGTCCCATAAATACCCCAAAACCAACGTGACCAATAAACAGGAGTGACCTGGAAATCCCCAAAATGTATTGGAGGTGCCCTGAAAAGGCCTAAAATGTACTGAGGTGTCCTGGAAAGGCCCAAAATGTAATGGAAGTGACCTGGAAATGCCCAAAATGTGCTGGAGGTGACCTGGAAATGCCCAAAATGTGCTGGAGGTGACCTGGAAATGCCCAAAATGTACTGGAAGTGACCTGGAAAGGCCCAAAATGTACTGGAAGTGACCTGGAAATGCCCAAAATGTACTGGAGGTGACCTGGAAATGCCCAAAATGTGCTGGAAGTGACCTGGAAATGCCCAAAATGTACTGGAAGTGACCTGGAAATGCCCAAAATGTACTGGAAGTGACCTGGAAATGCCCAAAATGTACTGGAAGTGACCTGGAAATGCCCAAAATGTACTGGAAGTGACCTGGAAATGCCCCAAATGTACTGGAAGTGACCTGGAAATGCCCCAAATGTACTGGAAGTGACCTGGAAAGGCCCGAAATGTACAGGGAGTGACCTCCTCTAACTACTAATAATCAGTATCAGTCCTGAAAAACCCATATCAGTCAATCACTAATATTCACCTGTCTCTGACGGAGCTCCTCTGCCACCGGAGTCAAGTGAATCTTCCACTCCTGCCTCGGTACATATCGCTCTTCTGCTTTTTCTGATTGGTTACTCGGTTCAGCTGGCACTTGGTCTGTGGGTTCGCCAGTTCCAGGCTCTAAAAACTGGTTGACAAAGGCATCGATGTCGGAAAGGAAGGCCGGCATTTGGGGGGTTTGAGGCTGCTGCTGCTGCTGTTGTTGAACAGGATTTGTGATTTTGGGCCTCGGTGAGAACGGGGTGTGCAAATACTGATGGGATGCTCCGACTTCCTCCCAGTAGATAATGATGAGAAGAATCATGAAAGCGGAGCCCAGGACCACAAAAACGTGAAACATCTGAGATGTTCCCATCATGACAAAGTTATGTGCCAGATGTACTTCCGCTGCTACATTATCATCATAGTGACCTTATTTTACTTTGCTGGGCCAGTTTGCAGCGTCACCATGGCAACAGACTGAAATAGGTCACCTGGCTATTTTTATGGGGTCACCAAGGCAACAGATCTTAGTTACAGAGCTCTCACTACAAGGGTCACCATGGTAACAAAATCAAGGTCTTCTCTCACCATGGAGATAGATTGGCAGCCGCCATAATGGAGCCACCGTTTATCATACGGCTGTGCAAGACATTTCTCACCTTTCCACCTGCGAGAAAACAAAACACAGCAATGAAGATGGGACATAGTTTAAATCCAATACATATAAATGACACTTAGATTTGATATCAAAATGCTATCAGATAGGTACTCATTTTCAAAGAGAGATCATTAAATTGATCATTTGGCTTCCCACATATATTATTCAGTTTTTTTCCCGTCCACTTTTTGACACAATAGACAAATATAAACATACAATTCATTTAAGCCTAGAGGACTGGCTGTGAATGCTCATCTTTTTTTTTTTCCATTGATGGAGATAGCCGTCCAATTCAGCTCACAATTTTTTGACCAATTCTCACCGTTGGTTTTCAAGAACCCCCAAAAATATTTCTAAATTCAAAAAGTATGTCGTCCTACCTCTGTTTAATTTTTTTAAAAATCAGATTCCCACAATACACATTACAAAGTTCGGGAGATCAAGGCCAACGAAAGTTATAGTTTTTGCCACAAACAGAATTAAATACAATACATAAACAAATAAAATATAATAAAAGAATCCACATCAATTTCCAATGGAAAAAACATTTCAAATTTTAAAATATACATTGTCTTTCACATAATCAACTAAGTTCAGGAAATCAAGGAATATGAAAGTGAAAAACAGTTTCTGCCAAAAACACACAGCACCACCAAAGTTTGACCAAATTAGTATTCATTTCAAATGGAAAATGAATGGCCAGATATTACCCAGAAGTGACTGCAAAAAGCCCCTATAGCTACAGGAAGTATAACAAAAATCAAGAAGGAAAAAAAACTTGTACAGGATCAAAAGGGGGTGATCAACACAGCCCAAAAGATCATCAACTGCCCCCTACCCACCCTGTCCAGTGCCCTTTGGAAGGCGCTACAGAGCTATAACTGCCAAGACAAACAGATTCAAGGACAGTTTCTTCTCAAGACCTGTCACCAAATCAAGATTTATTACTACTACTTACACTACTTATTTATTATGTTGACCACTTATTTATCTATGATAGATCAATCTATTACTATTTTGTGATTATTTATCATTACTATTTAGCGATTATTTATTTATCATTACTATATATTGATTTTCTATGTGTTTGCTTGTTTGTTGTTGCGTCCATAAACTCAGCGAGTGGTGCAACTTGGCCCCGAACATCTCCAAAAACCATGGAACTCATCCTGGACTTGAGATGGAACAAGCCCGCTTCACTCTGCTGACCTCACATGGACTACTTATTTATTGATTATTTATTTGTCTGTCTGTTGTTATTTGAGCACTATGTGGTGAAAGCTTTAAATCCGATTATACAATGACAATAAAAGCATTCAATTCAAATCAAAATCAACAACTGTCAAGTTAACTAATTACCCGCCATTAATAACGATATTTAATTCATTAAAAGTGGGAGGACTGGCTGTGAATGCTCATCTTTCAGTGCCCTTAATGGAGCTAGATGATTTTTTTTGACTGGGAGTGGGGTGGCAAATGAACATTTAACAAAGGACGTGACCCGAAAATGCTCCAAAATTATTAGAAAATGACAAATAATTTACAATGGGTGAATGATGAGAGAGGAAAGCCTCCTTGTGCAATTTGTACATTCTTTTTCCAGTTTTGCAACGGCATTCACTAAAATCTGACCTACCTACCACAGCCAGGCAAAAAAATAAAAAATAAATCACACATACTAGTGAAAGGAAGTGCTGAATACCATACACATTCCAGGCTCTTACGAGTTCCCTGCAGCAATAATTGTTAGCCAGGGTGAGCAGGAAAAAGCATTTACGGAACTACATGAGGGTTTGCAAGAGTGGATTTTATGTCCAGACCTTCCTTCCTCCTCTTCATGTGCAGTGTGAAATTCACATAGCAACAGGTTGGCATTTAGACATCCTTCTAAATCTGGAGTTATCGTGCAATAGTCGTCACATATTTTCTGTACCTAGAAGCCAAGAAGGCTGCTTTGATCTGGAAATTCATCACACCATTGCTTCTCACCTTAAGCGGCACTACGCGACAGTACATCTCACATATGGGGACAATGCAAAAAATGAATGCTTCTCGTTGTGCATCATCAACTGGAGTTATCATCATTACTCTAAATTACGGGTGGGTAATATGGCAAAAATCCGACATCAATTAAAAAATAAAAATAAAATCACGATCCCAATTTTATCATTATTATTCTTTTAGATTGTTTTTTAAGACTAATTCATATTACTGACCATTTTCCTTGAACTGACTTGTAGCATTTATTCTCTTCTCAAAAATAAGTATACTGCTTACAACAATAAACAATACTATACATTTTTCACAGAAAAATGGCAGATATTGTTAGGGATATCCATATGCATTTTTTTTTTTTATCACGACCCAACGTCATATTTCAGCATGTTTTTTTTAAGTCAGTAAAAATAATGGGGGGAAAAACAATGTAACGAGTAAATGACACTAAGTAAATTGTACTAAGTTCATTTTGTCTTTTTGTTATCCATGTTTTGACCGGTTCGTTTATAACAGACAATGGTGTTTTTTTATTTTTAGGTTTTAGTCACCTGACAAGTTACTTCCAGCTGAAGTTTATTCATTTTCTGAACGGCTTTGTCCTCACTAGGGTCACAGAGGCGGGGGACACTCCGAATTGGTGGCCAGCCAATCGCAGGGCACAAGGAGACAAACGACCATTCACGCTCATACTCATACCTAGGGGCAATTTAGAGTCTCCAATCAGCCTACCATGCATGTTTTTGGAATGTGGGAGGAAACTGGAGTACCCGGAGAAAACCCACACAGGCCCAGGGAGAACATGCAAACTCCACACAGGTGGACCGACCTGGTTTTGAACCCAGGAACCCAGAGCTGTGAGGCCAACGCGCTAACCACTCAAGCCGTCTTACACTCCATAATTAGCCATATCAATTGATACATCACCGGTTATCGCATCGTATCACAATGATTGTTTGTGAACTACAACGCGAGTCACATCCACGTCACATCCATGCTTGTGTGATTGGTTCTTTCAGATTCAGTCTGTGTCCAGTAGCCCCACCCACCTCTCGCATTTTATTTTGAAATCCAGCCCAAGCCACAGAAAACCAGACTAACTTGTCATGTGTAACTTGCACACATGCCAAAGTCAGGCTGCTTTGCCAGGCTATTCCGTGGCAATGAAAGAGTTCATTATAAATCACTAAAATTAAATAATGACAGATGTTTTTGATTCATTTGCCCATGAAACCTGTCAAGAAATCCAGCATGTTCCAGTTTCAGTAGCATTAAGACCAGTACCAAAACAAACCAATCCAGCAAGATTCTGCTGCACACAAGTACATTTATGTAATGTAATTCATACATGTATATAACATTTGTTGCATTCATTCCTCCAATTTTATTTTTATTTTCGCTTTGATGGAATCCTCACTTCTGCCTAATTTACTCGCTTCTAAAATGTGACTTAAAATCGAGATGTAGACAGTTGAAATGATTGAAGGTGTTGATTTAGCAGCGCTTTAACCGAGCGGCGAGCAGGCAAGCGAGCAAGCCGCACATCAAGCTAGAAAAGCGGCAGAGCGCACGGATCGGCTCCCTCCTCCAAGTCTTCGACGCTCGTCCACCGCCGCCGTCCTGTCAGCAAAAAAAGGCACAATGTCGCCTTTGACCGAGGGCGAAAACCTCGCACATGAGGGTCGTCTCGTGAAAAAGCTACTCGCCCAAAGAACAAATACTGGAGGTGATCATTCAAGGTACTTGCAAGCGATGAAACCAGTGTTTTTATCACGCGAATAGCCTGTCTCGATACCCTTAAAGCAGGTATCTGTGGCATTCATTAAATGGGATTTACTCGCGTTCATACCACGATTGGGAGAGTTAATATAAAAGAATGTAAACTGGGAGAAATTCAAGCTTTTTACCTTTTTTTGGGTGACGCTGCTTGCCTCGCGTCAGCTGAGCCAACCAGTGATGCCAGCAGTCTTCGATCCTGTTTCTCCCCTCCCGAGATCAAGCGAGATATTCCTTTGTATCGCGATAGTTTGACTCCACATTTAGCGTGTTTTTTTCCAAAAGACAACGTGACACAAACATTGTGTTATACACAATAACACGGTATGTATACAAAACAATTATACAAGTAATAAGAAATGCAATATGCACATACAACAAACTAAACATAAATGCCAGGAGATTCTAATAATAATAATTACATACGTCATTTTTTTCCAGATTTTACGTGCGTTTTTTTCTTTTTATAGCGATTGATTGGAAATGAATTTAAATAATATATAGATAATTTATGGATTAAAATGCATTTACTCCATTTCTTTTTTAAAATAAAAAATACATGATTAAAATATTGTTTTGTCCTTCTTAAAATAAAAAATGAAACTATAAAATGGAAAATTTTGTTTTTGTTTTCAATTTCATTTATCCAAAAATATATTTTAAAAGATAAATTCATTTTATTAAGTCAATGAATGAATTTTTAATTTTTTTTGAAGAACTGCTATCTATATATATATACACACACACATATATATACATATATTCATATCTCTTTATATATATACCTTATATTAATCTTTTTTCATATAGTCTGGAGTACAGCATCAATGTTTTTTTTTGTCAACCCAATACCTGTTTTCTTTTATTATGTATTTTCATAGACATCTCTTCTAACTGTGTGATTTATAATATAATATACTAATGTATTTAAATAGATAAGGGATTAAAATTTACTTACTGTTTTTTTGTTGTTGTGTTCAATATATTAAAAAATAAAAAAAATAATTATTGAGTCAGAACTAATCCTGATGATGTACAAAGCACAGTTTCTTTTTGTTGTTTTTTTCTTCAGTTTTGATGCTACGATGTGGGGTGTGATGGCTCTTTAATTCATTTGATGCGGGAGTATTGGCAGCGAATGTACAAAAAAGTATTTGGCCCCTTCCTGATTTCTGTGTTTGCATATTTATCACACACTAAGGTTTCAGATCATCAAACCAATTTATTAATATGACACAGAGACAACCCAAAGAAATAGAAAATGCAGTTTCTGAATGATGATTTTATTTACTAAGGCATAAAAAATTACAAACTTGTACTTTTCTATCAGCCAGAACAACATGACCAGTATTTGCAAATTACCTGTAGTAGTCACATTTTGTATTACCATGTGATATTTGCCACAAGACTGCAGTATAGCCATTCCTGTGTACTGTAATGTACCATGTCTACAATGCAAAACACAGCTTTGTAAAATACAATGCATTTATTAACTTTGCAGGGCTGTGGTCACTACAAGGGATAGTTAGGGAGACTAGATTAGTGAAAATGTATCCTCTTCATCGGTTGGAATGAAAACCTGCACCCACTGCGGCCCTTGAGGACCAGTTTGGACACTCATGCCCTAGTGGGTTCCGTTCTTCCTGTGTAGAGTTTGCATGTTCTGCCCGCGCAGTGAGTTTTCTCCAGGTACTTTGGTTTCTTCCAACATCCCAAAAACATGCATGGTAGGCTGGTTGAACTTTCTAATTTGTCCCTACGTATGTGTGAGCATGAACATTTGTTCATCTCAGCGTGGCCTATAATTGGCTGGCAACCAATTCAGGGGATTGACCCCAGCACTCCTTTGACCCTCTTGAGGATAAGTGGTATGGAAAATTTGTTCATTAATTTTCAGAACCGCTTATCCCAAGAATGTCAAGCTCATTTTTTGTTGTGGGCCACGTCATAGTTTCGATTTTATCCGTAAGGCCGTTATTACTTCCAACGAGGGTGCCAAAATTAATCGATTAATAAATTGACAGCTTTTCCGATCGTGCTGATTGATAGATCATTTTTGGACATTGAAATTACTATAAATCTTCTCTTTGAGCTTCTTAATAGCAAATATTCTCTTGTAGTGTTTCTTTTTAAATGTATTTACAATTGTTTTACTCAGAAAAGAGGGCAAATATTAAATCTATATTGTTTTAACCTTTTGTTTTTCATTTAAAAAGGAAAAATAGTAAATATTGCGTTTTTAAAAATCTGTTTATTTTCAGTAAAACATAACGGAAAGAAAACATTTTAGATATATTTTTTAAATAATGCAATTATTGATTTACTAAGGGGAAAAAGAGGAAATATTCCCAATACAGCTATAATCTTAATTAGAATTTGGTCATAAAACAGAAAGTCGGCACTCATGATCTACCTCTTGGGCCGCACAAAATCATGTGGCGGGCCAGATTTGGCCCCCGGGCCACCACTTTGACATCTGTGGCTTATTTTAAGAAGGGTTGCGGGGGTGCTGGAGTCTATCCCAGGCGGGGGACACCCTGAATTGGTGGCCAGTCAATCGCATGGTATGGAAAATGAATAATTAGTGTATAAAAGGTTTACCTGAGCATTATATACAAGGCATAAAAAAGGGATAATATTAATGTTATTTTTATGTGGTTCAACCATATGTCTTTTTTCTTGTACAGGCAATCATAGGAAATGTCATTAGCGCCTACAAAAGATCTTGCTCCACCCACACAGTCTTCTTCTGCTCTTCAAATATCCGCTCTTTGATTACCTTGACGAGGTCATCGGTCCCTGGCCAGGCGTCTTGCTCCAGGCTGGCGTAGAGACAGGGAATACCCTCCAGCTCCTTTTTTTTCAGCCTGCATGTCTTCAGAAACTCCTCCTCCGACTCCAGGCGCAGTGGCAACTTCCTGTGTGGACAGGAAACCGGAAGGAAATGGTTCTATTGCGGTGAGTGTCTTAGAGTCATACACCTACTGAAATTGATGAGAACCTGTGATAAAGGTGAGTATCCTGCACCTTTATAGAAAACATTAATACTGCACAAAAAGTAGTGATGCACTAATTCCGAAACTAGTATTGGTATCAGTACCGATATGACACTCAAATCACGTCAACAGAGAGTACTAAGAAATAATGTGCCAATGTTGTGAAATATGTACTTTGTGAGATCTGGGTTCCAACTGCAGGTTACGCTACCCAACATGGCTGCCAACTACACACACTGCCGTAAACAAATGCACTTCCCAAGACAATGATAGACTTCCAATTGTGTGGCATCCAATGATCCATCTCATGTGAAATGAAAGGAACTCATTACTAGTTCCAATCAATTTGTTGAATAAACTTTAGTTCTTTCGCATTCCCACTTCAAATGAATTGGACAACTAGCGCTGTCAATGGCAGCCCATGACATAAGCAGTGTCAGACCAAGCCATGATAAGAATTATTTTACAGTAAACAAAGTATGCAGTAATTTAAGATTAAATTTAAATAATAATTTAATTTTTTTTGCATCCGCCAATACAGCCGATTGTCGGAATCGATTTTTAGAACAAAAAATTCTCGATACAACACTAACAAATGGGTATATAGTAGCACATTAAAATCTGTAGGTTTTTTAATGTACATAATTGAGGTTCTCAATAAACCATTAAAAATCTTGGAATCTTTGCCTACCGCAGCTTCTTGACATTTTTTTCACAGATCTTGACGAAAATGATGATTGGGTACATTTCCATCCTCAGAAGGTTTTTGACGCAGCTGAGTTCTGCATCCAGTAGGCAGTGTTTGCCCTAAGGGATGGCGAGAAAGAAAATAATGCTTCAAGAAGAACTAGCTATCAAATTACACAAGGTCCAAGATGAGGAAATCTGGACATAATTGTCTTTGCAAGCAACCTTTGAAGCGATGGCCTCGATACACTCTCTGGTGATGAATTCGAAAGAGCCGCGTTTTTCTTTGCAGTAAACATAAGAATCTGCACCCAGTTTCTGGTTAAATTCCTCTTTGGGTAAAATGTCTATAAAAAAAAAAAAGAAAATATCTAAGAACGATCGAGCAATCTGTACATCATGAAGATATTTCACACAAGCAGACAGAACAGAAATTTGCGACATTTCTATGTTGAGACGTCGGTGCCCAACTGCGATTGCCCTTTCAATACGAACACCAACTAAAGCAGGGGTCTCAAACTTGCGACCCGCGGGCCAAATGCGGCCCTCGGGACGATAATTTGCGGCCCCCGTCTTAATATGAAAGATCGATTTTTTTTTTTTTTTTTTATTTTTTTTTTATTTTATTTTTTTTTATTTTTTTTATTTTTACCCCTTTCCCCATGATGGCGCCGTTTAAGTGGCAGCCAGTGGCAGTAGCTCTGTCCACTCATGTTTTTCTTGTTTTACAGCATGTTTTACATGAAAAATTAGAGGGAACATTGACATGCACCTGCTTGTGGCAGGTGTGATACTGGTGTGCCGATAGCGAGCAATGATGATGTCGTGACCGGATGATTCGCCTAAAGACGTTTCGCCGACGGACGTTTGACAGACGGACAGGTCGTACTAGTATTTGTTAGTTTAATGATTAAATACAAATACTAGTATTTGTATTTAATCATTAAATGCTGTTTTCAGCTGGATTTGACCGAATTTGAGAGCATTTTGAGCCGTTTGGCGAATGGACGTCTATAGACTTTTTTTGCCTCCATCGCGATATCATCCAGTATTTGTATTTAATCATTAAATGCTGTTTTAGGATGGATTTGACCCGATTGCTGTCATTTTACGGCTCGGTTCTGCTACATCTGCCTGCCCAAGAGTGCTTATTCCCGGACTGCCATTGATGGTAGACGAACATTGATTTTTACTATAATTTGGACAACACCGGCGGCGGGTCGGATTAAAAATCCTAACGGGCCGTATATGGCCCGCGGGCCGAGGTTGAAAAACTTGTACACACACGATCCGGCGGGGCGAGCGTTCGAATCCCGTTTCGGCGAAACCTCCGTTCGGCCGAATGAACGTTCGGTGGAACGTCCATTCGGCGACCTGCCCGTCTGTCAAACGTCCGTCGGCGAAACGTCTTTAGGCGAATCATCCGAGTACCGATGATGTCGCTCACACTGGTACTCAGTGCGCTCAGGGAGGTTGTCTTTCTGCTCAGACCAACAAAAAATTAGAGGGAACTTTGGTTCGGAGCTGAATGAACCAATCACGGTGAGGTATACGGCTCTGGAGGGCGGGACATCGGCCGGGCTGTCCAGTGCCTCGCTCACTCACTCATTCATTCCTCCAATCAGCTGGGCGGAGGAGAAGCCGTGAGGCCGATCACTCCGCTCGGCGCGCACACTCCTCCGCTGCTCTCAGCATAGAACTGAATGAGGCGCTATGATCCGTGATCCAGCCTGTGTCAGTGTCTGTAGCCATCTCCGCGATTGAAACGGAGAGCGAAAGTGCACATGCGCCACAAACCCGCGCGACTGAATGTGAAAGATCAACCCGAGACTCATTCCAAGTGGAAAAACATATTACAGAGCCCCAGAGATGTCTCTTTCAAAGCCTGCCGTGAAGAGAAAGGTCGGTGATGAGCACAGACAGTTTCAAGAAAAGTGGGGAGTGCAATATTTCTTTGTTGAACACAGGGGCACCCCGGCGTGTCTCAATTACACTGAAAAAGTTGCGGTGCACAAGGAATACAATTTGAAACGTAATTGTACTACGAGACATGCTGAGGAGTACGAAAAATACCAGGGAGATCAGAGAGCCAACCAGGTTGCCAGTCTTAAAACACGTCTTCTGAGGCAACAGGATTTCTTCAAGAAGGCTACCAAAGACAGTAATGCAGCAGTCAAAGCTAGCTACGCCGTTTGTGAGTTGATTGATCCTGTGCTAAGTGATCCCAAATGGCTCATGGACTTGGCTTTTCTTGTTGATATCACACATGAGCTTAATGTACTGAACAAGAAGCTACAAGGCCAGGGGCAACTTGTCAGTGCTGCCTATGACAACGTGAGAGCATTCTGCACTAAACTTGTGTTATGGAAAGCCCAGCTCTCTCAGACAAACCTTTGCCATTTCCCAGCATGCAAGGCTCTCGTGGATGCAGGCACACCATTCAGTGGTGAGAAGTATGTTGAGGCCATTTCGAAGCTACAGGAGGAATTTGATCACAGATTTGCAGACTTCAAGACACACAAAGCCACATTTCAAATTTTTGCGGACCCCTTCTCCTTTGATGTGCAAGATGCCCCTCCTGAGCTTCAAATGGAGCTCATTGACCTGCAGTCCAACTCTGCACTCAAAGCCAAGTTCAGGGAGGTGAGTGGAGAAGCAGACAAGCTTGGGCAATTTTTGAGAGAGTTGACCCCCAGCTTCCCTGAACTTTCCCGAAGGTTCAAGCGGACCATGTGCCTTTTTGGGAGCACATACTTGTGTGAGAAGCTCTTCTCCACCTTGAACTTCAATAAGTCCAAGTACAGGTCCAGACTTACTGATGAGCATCTTCAAGCTCTACTGAGGGTCTCCACTGCTTCCTCCCTCAAGCCAAATGTGACTATGTGAGAAGAAGCGCTGCCAGGTCTCTAGCAGCAAGGAGTAGGCAAGAGAAGCCGTGTTCAGAATATTTCATGTTCAATGTTCCATTCAAGTTCAGAAAGTTAAAGGTTAAAGAGCTGTTAATACAGACATTTGAAACGGAATAAAAATAATTCATTTTCTCTACTTAGCCAGCCAGTGTATATCTACTGTATGCTCATTAGTATTATTTGGTTTTGTATTACTGATTGATTTATTTTTTATTCATCTTTAAGTTAATTTATTTAATTCATTATTTTTTGTTAAAAAATAAAGATATTTGATAACGTTGGAATGTTTTATCAGTGCTTTTCTTGTGGAAATCCTGATGCGGCCCAGTCTCACCCAGACTCGGCCTCTAGCGGCCCCCAGGTAAATTGAGTTCGAGACCCCTGAACTAAAGTAAATGTGTCAACTTTGTTAAGCTTGTGGCACGATCAGAGGTAGACAACAAAGACTGACCCGGTTTGCAAACGCTGAAGTCCAGGGCGCCCCCCATGTTGACTAATTTCTGTGAAAGTGTTTGGGCTAAAGCTGTGGGTGTAAATAGTACTGGTCTCCTCCTCTCAGTCACTCGTGGGGTGACATGACTGTAGGGGATCAGGTTCAAACTTCTGCTCATCTCTCTTTCAGGATCTGTGCTGTCTGCTACATAAAAAGACAGCACATGCAAAAAAGGCAAGTTGTTGATACAAATATTCACAAATTCATTTGAGTGACTTCTTTAACAATGGCAAGTTCTACTGAGATAATTAAAAAATATGTGCAGGTACGTATCTTGCACCGTGACCGGACGTTTCGTCGAAAGACGTTTGGTCCCCGGACGTTTGGTCGACCGGACGTTTGGTCGACCGGACGTTTGGTCGACCGGACGTTTGGTCGACCGGACGTTTGGTAGAACGGACGTTTGGTCGCCGGGTTCGCTAGCTGTCAAATTATGACAGAGAGTTTACTGTTGATATTTTGATATTAGATATTTAGATACTAAACTCTATCTCTCTCTCTCATGATTATAATTTTGAGAGCTGGTTTCAACAGTAACAACCCGCCGACCAAACGTCCGTTCTACCAAACGTCCGGTCGACCAAACGTCCGGGGACCAAACGTCCGGGGACCAAACGTCCGGGGACCAAACGTCCGGGGACCAAACGTCCGGGGACCAAACGTCCAGGGACCAAACGTCCAGGGACTAAACGTCCGGGGACCAAACGTCCGGGGACTAAATGTCCGGGGACCAAACGTCCGGGGACCAAACGTCCGGGGACCAAGCGTCCGGGGACCAAGCGTCAAAACAAAACATCCGAGTACCATGTTGCACTAGTACAATTTTAGGCTCCTTGATACTTAGCTGTGTCGCCCTACGATTGGGCAGCCCAGTGAGCAGTCTTGCAGTTCTGGGATCAAGGGTTCAATCCTACGTTCACTCACTGTGTGGCGTTCGCATGTTCTACCCGGGCTTGTGTGGGTTTTCTCCAGGTACTCCGGTTTCCTCCCACATTCCAAAAAGATGCAGGGTAGGCTGATTGAACACTAAATTGCGCCTATGTATGAGTGTGAGCGTAAATGGTTGTTTGTTTCCTTGTGCCCTGCGATTGGCTGGCCACCAATCCAGTGTGTCCCCTGCCTACTGTTTAGAGTTGGCTGGGATATGATACAGCACCCCCACCACCCAGTAGGGAAAAAATACATATACCACATACTCGTGGTGTAGAGGTTCAATCGCCTGACTTCGGTACTTGCAGGCACGGATTCGATTCCCGCTGGTGGCGGTATGATTGGGAGTGTGGATGGTCGTTTGTCTCTCTGTGTGCCCTACGACTGACTGGCGACCAGTCTAGGGTGTAGTCTGCCTTTTGCCCAACGACAGCAAGGTTCGGCCTCAGCAACACCTGCAACCCTTTCGAGGATGCGCAGTGTGAAAGATGAATGAATATATACATATATGTGTGTGTATATATATATATATGTATATGTATATATATATATATATATATATATATATATATATATATATATATATATATATATATATATATATATATATTTTTTTTTTTGTTTTTTTTTTTTTTCCCCTACTGGGTGGTGGGGGTGCTGTAGCATATCCCAGCCAACTCTAGACAATAGGCAGGGGTGCTGGAGCCTATCCCAGCCACCTTCGGGGATGAAGTGGGGGATACCCTGAATTGGTGGCCAGCCAATCGCAGGGCACAAGGAGAGAAACAACCATTCACGCTCACACTCATCCCTAGTGGCAATTCAGTGTCCAATCAGCCTACCCTGCACGTCTTCGGAATGTGGAAGAAAACCCACGGCAGCCTGGGGAAAACATGCAAACTCCACATAGGAGAACCAACCTGGATTTGAACCCAGGACCCCAGACGTTTGAGGCCGACACGCTAACCAATCAGCCGCCGGGCCATATATTGTGCAGCATGGGCAAGTTATTTCTTCGTACTCACTAATAATGATGACGTCATTTCAGTACCGATAGCAATACTATTATCGATATTGGTGGAACATAGGACCTAACTTTGTACTGACCTTCTGCTCTAAGTGTTTCTAACCCTTGTCTGGGAAGGGTAGACAAATTGGAGGTTATTATCCTCACACGCTCATTGCTGTTCAGTCGCTTGTATTTGGCATCTGCTCTGCTGACAAGCTAAAAAAAAACATAGCAACCATAATTTAATCTTGAAGAATTAAGTATGTCTGTGACATAACACAGTAGAAGTGATTTAGATGACCAAGGATATATTTTTAAAACAAGTGTGAATGCAATTTTTATTGTACCAATAATATTTTTTTGGCTCCTGATACCGACTCCGACACCCAACTGTGTTATATCAGCCAATATGGATCTTTATCAATACCACACTTTAATGAAAGAAACATATATTTTTCTTTTAATGCTAAATTTATGCTTTGTCCAATGTTTTACATTCAATACTTGGGTTACTTTAGTAATTGCAACCATGGCGTGTTCCACTGGCTAATCCATTTGAAGTGGAACAAACGATACGACAGTTGCTTGATGTAGATCTGGAGCATGCAAGATGTGCATTATTGGTTACCTGCAGGATTTGACTGAGAAAGATGCTTGCTCTCGACATACGTGGGCTGCCTTTGGAGTCAGGACATGGGCTGGGTTCTTCTGGTTGCAAATTGTTCTAGAGTGTTGCACACCATGTACATATGACATATCCAACTTATTGACAAATTCAGTTGCAACTTTGCACTTTGAATCTATGTTCTTAAAAAAAGCTTTATTAGAATTCACACTTCTGAAACTATATTTACCCTTGCATTACGCTGAATTTCATTTTCTTCTTTTCCACCTCGACACATTAACTTCTGTATTTTCATTAGAAGGAGCTGCTGAGCCCTGTTTAAATTCACAGAAACACACCCAAAATATGATCAATAAGATGCTTTCAACAAAATGTCTAACTGAAAAGTGAAAATATGTATGCATGCCAAAGTCAAATATGTGCATACTAATTACAAATACAGCACTTACATACAGTGGTACCTCTACATATGAGCAGCTCTACCTACGAGATGCTCTAGATACGAGAAAAATTTCGAGATGCGAGAAAGCCAGGTGGCCATGACATGAGAGGCTGTTTATCATTGTAGCGCATGGTCTTTTTTGCCACATCTCTTTCGTGTATAACAGATACCTACGAGCACTGAACGGTTTCTTCAAACGAATTTCTCCTACACATGGACCAGAAAACGCACAACGCGCATGCGCGGGCAAAAAGAGGGCTTTCTGGGTAATGAAGTATACTCGTGCACACAACACCGATAGCCAATGGCACCCTTTCTCAGAATAAAACTTCATTACCCACAATCAATACGTGGGTAGGCTGAGCTGTTGCATTTCCTGCTTTTGCTTCTTTAGCCTGTTAGCTCCCTGCGATCGCTCATTCAAGACTACTTCTCGTTGGCAAGTGGTCGTGCGTTATCCTATTGTGAGGACATTTGTGTGCATCATTTTCGGAATATTTTGAAGGGAATACAACAGCAAACAGCCCATCGATAGCGAACGTGAGGGTGGAGGCGTGGCAAACAGCTAACCCGCAGAGCGAAGGTAAAAATAAAATTAGAAAAATATAATTCAGTTTTGTGTAAAGTTACATTAAACGTATGTTTGAGTGTGTCTGTATATATTAATCCAAGTTAATTTAAGTTTGTTTGTTCGGTTACGAGTGTGTTGCCGTGGATAAAGTCGCCCCCCCCCCCCCCCCCCCCCCGACTGCCTCTATATCCGTCCGTCTGTGTATCCTCCGCGAAATGCGTCTAATTCTAGTTATATTAAACACATTTTAGGAATATTAAACCACTAGTTATGTGTTACCTTGTTAATAGATGGCGAATTAGAAGAAATAAAACATTTTTTCCAATCCAATATCCTGTTTTTGGTGTTTTTTCAGAGGGTTGGAACAAATTAATTGGTTTTTAGTTCATTTCAATGGGAAACGTTCGCTTGAGTTACGAGAAGATCGACATACGAGCTCAGTCCCGGAACGAATTAAGATCGTATGTAGAGGTACCACTGTATAATGTACTAAAGAAAATAAATCACTGTTAAAAGTAGAAGTCCCCACATATAATATTGGTTTGCCATATTGTGGAATAATCATAAACTTGTATAAAAATTCCATCATAGTTTTCGACTCCCATCACCACTGTCTATTTTATATTGGATTTGCTTTATAATCAGTGTAAAGCACATTTACATCAAATCATTTTTAAATAATCTGCTGTAACCGTGGGCCAAGCTCGGAAAAAACTTTGTGTCTTTCATAAATTTTACCGTGAATTGCAAGGAAGAGTTCCACGGTCTTGCAGGTCGCAGCCGCTGTAGGGGTCGACGCGAGCACACAGCCATTCAGATAACCTTTGGTTCTTGGTGTCCAGAACGTGGACCACCTCATCACATTGCACACTTAGCGAGCAATTGTCCAAATGGCTAGAGATGTTGAGGTTCACCCGAATGTAGAAGGAGTCTCCAGAAACCCGCGTGCCTTCCGCGAGCTCCCACTGAAGACGGCGGTATACTGGCATACACATAGAGTAATTTAATTCAAACATGAAAACAGTTCAATCCTATAAGGGCCCGTGCTTACCGTCAACGTTGAGCCGATAGTGCATCCTGATTGGTCCAGAGCAATGATGCAGCACCCAGTAAGCTTCTTCCTGGGTGCTGGTTTCCAAGGAAATTCTCTGGTTCTCCCCACATATCTGGCCTTCAAGCTGATAGCCATCATTTCGGAAAACACACACACACAAAACACCATGATGAGTAAGACATGATATGGTGCAGGTATGCTGCATTATTTACTGCTTATGTCACAGGTGTCAAAGTGGCGGCCCGGGGGCCAAATCTGGCCCGCCGCATCATTTTGTGCGGCCCGAGAAAGTAAATCATGAGTGCCAACTTTCTGTTTTAGGATCAAATTAAAATGAAGAGTATAGATGTATATTACATTTCCTGATTTTCCCCCTTTTAAATCAATAATTGTAATTTTTTAAACTTTTTCTGTTTTTAGTTCAAAAATCATCAACTTTCTGTTTTATGATCAAATTCAAATGAAGATTATAGATGTATAGGGAATATTTCCTGTGTTTGCTCATTTTAAATCAATAATTGCAGACGATTTGTACAAATTTGAATGTCCAAAAATGATCTATCGATCAGCACGATTGAATTTATTAATCAATTAATTTTGGCAGCCTAGTTGGAAGACATACTGGCTCTCCGGATGAAATCGAAAGTACAACGTGGCCCGTAACAAAAAATGAGTTTGACACTCCTGGCTTATGTGATTGGATTGTGTGTGTGGGTGTGTCCTCAGATTTAAAAAAATATTAGTGTTGCAAATGTCACTTACTATATTAGTAATGGAACTATTTCTTAATCTCAATCCGATTCCAAATTCAACTTTTTGATGACATCGGTAGTAACACACTGAAAAACATGCTTCCTGTTAATTTTATGGTGTTTCTGGGTCACTTTGCTAAATTACTGACTGCTAATGCTGTCGCTTCATGTTTATTCATTTGCCCTTGGCAGTAAAAAGAGATTGGACATCTAGTGCACTCAATGAACTGAAAAAAGAAAATTCACATGGGATTCCTAGTTTAAAACATTGTCAATGAGAGGATATGAGTTAATTTTGGGTCACTTCGTGCACATTTTGGCATTCCGGGATTACTATTTCCTGTTCATTTGTCACTTCCTGTTGATATTGTGTGCATTTCCGAAACTTTTATCTTATTTGGGGTTACTTTCTGTTGTTTTTGGGGCATTCCTGGGTCATTTACTGTTTTTCTTTTTAAATAATGACCAATCAAGAAACCCTGAAAGAGTTTTTTTAATGTAGCATCAAAATGGTTTTGAGTTTTTTGGGGGGTTTGTTTTTTTAATTGTAAGTTTAATATTTTAGTATCTTGACAACAATGCAATGCAAATGTTTCTCGGGGGGATCGCAGCGACCGAACGATGTGATTGGACGTATAGCGTTACTGGCAGCCAATGAGTGAATGGTAAACAGAAGCCCAAAAATGTACGTGAAAATACATTGTATATATGCTAGTACTATTGGTGTAACTTTCACCAATTTCACAATCAATGAATGCTTTGGGCACCAATATGATATTTGTCATATTTCAATTCTATTAAACAGCCCACTTAGTATAATATTATGTAAGCATATAACACAACTTACACTTCACCTAAAGTACCCAAATAGAAGCAAATTTATTCTGTTTCGATTTGGTGTATTAGGTGGTTGCTTCATGTATCAATGCCGTTCAAAAATAATGATAATAATGATAAGTAGACCCCCAGCAAAATGATTATATTAAGGTTGGAGAATAAAAATTAAATACAGTAACCAATCTATAAATGGGCGTGCCAGGTTCGGGAAATTGTTATCAACTGCAGATCAAAGTAACTTCACACCTACAGTTGTGCAATTCTTGGTAATTCAGCGGGTCATTGAACAAGATTTCCAAAGAGCAATTTAATCATTTAATCATGTGTACACGATAAATGAGATTAAAAATAAATAAATAAATGCAGCAGTCGTCAGAGGAAGTGCAGCAAAGTGCAAAGCGTCATAAAAGACTATTCAGATCAGCTCATAACTAGATAAATGCATGTACTGGGATGACAGTTTGCTATGTAACTTTGTAATGTAATCATATATAATATTACATAGTATATAAGAAGTGCAGCTGATCCATATTACACTCTCTGTGAGGTTGAAAAGACCTGTAAATGTTTAAAATATAAAAATGTTTTAATTCAACTTGAAATTACTACACTTGAAGGCGGGACCTGTAAGTTTGCGTTTGAGTTTGAGCTTTCCTGTGGGGAATTTGCATGTTCTCCCAGGCTTGCGTGGGCTTTCTCTGGGTACTCCAGTTTCCTCCCACATCCCGAAAACATGCAGAGTAGGCTGGTTGTACACTCTAAAATTGTCCCTAGCTATGAGTGTGAGCATGAATGGTTGTCCGTCTCCTTGTGCCCTGCAATTGGATGACCACCAATTCAGGGTGTCCCTCGCCTGGTGCCCGTACTTAGCTGGGATAAGTTCCAGCACCCTCTGTGACCCTTGAGAGGATAAGCGGAATGAAAAATGAATGAATGTGGTCTTTAAGTCCAAGGTACAGAATACAAATAGTCATACCTCGTCATACGATCGCTCGTCATACAATATTCTCGTCTTACGACGGAAATTTCGATCAAATAATTCGCCCGAGATACGATCAAAATTTCGTGATGCGACCAAGCCAGGTGGCCATGGCACTGTCTTTTTTGCATCTCTTTCGTGTATAACAATATCTACGAGCACCGAATGATTTCTTCAGACAAGTTCAGACCAGGAAACGCACAACGCGCATGCGCGGGAAAAAAGAGGGCTTTCTGGGTAATGAAATATACTCGTGCACACAACGCCGATAGGCAATGGCACTCTTTCTCAGAATAAAACTTCATTACCCACAATTAATACGTGGGTAAGCTCAGCTGTTGCATTTACTGTTATTATTATCTAATACGAGGAGTATTATATTACTTCTCGTTCGCTGCTCATAAGAACATCAGGGGCACTGGCTCGCAACTCCCCGCAATAGCATCCCCGGTAGCAACTCATAGGCACCGTTCAAAGCGGTTGAGACCACAGATGCTACAAAAAGGGAGGCGCGACCCAGCGCCCCCGATGCTTCCATGAGCAGCAGAGCGATCGCTGATAAAAGACTGCTTCTCGTTGGCAAGTGGTCGTGGGTTATCCGATTGTGAGGACATTTGTGTGCATCATTTTCAGATTATTTTGAAGGGAATAGTACAACAGCAAACAGCCCATCGATAGCGAACGCGAGGGTGGAGGCGTGGCAAACAACTAACCTGGCCAGAACGCAGGTAAAAAAAAAAGGTTAAAGCAAAATTAGAATTCAGTTTTGTGTAAAGTTACATTAAACGTATGTTTAAGTGTGTCTGTATATATTAATCCAAGTTAATTTAAATTTGTTTGTTCCGTTTACGAGTGCGTTGTCGTGGAAAAAAAAAAACGAAGCCCCCCCCGCCCCTTCTGTGCGTCTCTCTCTCCCCTCGGCGAAATCCGCCCAATTTTAGTTATATTAAACACATTTTATTACTATTAAACAACTAGTTATGTGTTACTCTGTTAATAGATGGGGAATTAGAAGACATAAAACATTTTTTTCCAATCCAATATCCTGTTTTGGGTGTTTTTTTCAGAGGGTTGGAACGAAGTAATTTGTTTTCCATTCATTTCAATGGGAAACGTCCGCTCGAGTTACGAGAAACTTGTCGTACGATCTCAGTCTCGGAACGGATCATGATCGTATGTCGAGGTACCACTGTACTGGCAATGAGATATCCCTATTTATAAACATTTTCACTGAATGTACAAGTAGGGAAAACCAACTTAGTGCAGATTTTTTATTATTAGAACTCACCAACAAGAGGTGTTGTCCTTCTCGCAGCCCAATCTTCTCAGCGACGGATCCCGGCTGAACAGATGAGATGAAAATCCCACTGTCATTTCCGCCAACAAGCGTGGTGTCTTTCAATAGGTTTTCACTTAATAATGTTAACTCCTGCGCAGGTTTCATTGTCAAGCTAATTCTGGAGTAGGAAGACAGAGACGGACGAAATGGCCTGCACACACATAAGAGCATGAATAATAGAGGAATTCTGTAGACTGGTGAGTAAGTGCTTATGTGTATCATGTACCGTTCTAAAGAAAGTTTTCTGAAGATATTGTTGACTTGGTCAATGTCATAAGTGTCCAGGCATTCAGATTGATGGGATGAGGAAGACGAGTGGACAGAGGAAGGTCCATGCTTCACGTCTTCTTCTTCTTTTGGAAAATATTTAGGTCAAAAAGCGTTGAGGATCTGAAATCTGGAGGTTTTCTTAATTTTTATTACCAAATTCCAGTTCCATATGGTCGCTGTCAAAGTCCGAGAGGCTGAAAAAAAGGGGAATATATATAAATGTAAAAAAAAAATATATATATATATAAATATAAATATAAATACATAAATATATATATATATATAAATATAAATATATAAAAATATAAATATATATATATATAAACATATAAATATATATATAAACATATAAAAATATAAATATATATACATATATATATATATATATTGCTATATCCATATATCACAGAATTAAACACAATGTATTGGTGGGCTGTTGCAAAAGGTTTTGTTCAATGTGGCAACTTTTCAAAGCATTTTTAAAAATCTAATGTTCGTTCCTCTAAATTCTTAAAATATTGCTTGGCTGGGAATGTAAAGGAAATTTCCGTTGCAAATATAGAATCTAAAGTGGGCCCATGAGCACAGACTGTATTATCTATACAATGGATGTCTAGTGCGGTCCAATTGATAAACAGCAGCAAACATTCGTTGCAGAAATGGATTGATTGATTGAGGGATTTGGGTAATTAATTACAATTCTGCTTAAAGCTGTCTAAATGAAAGTATGGTGTTGGAAAAAAATGTATAGTGGAAGTTATAATATTAACCCTTAATGCCAAAATTTAAAGTTAACAAATATGAATAGAGCATTAAAGCAATATATTAATAACATCAATATAGAATAATACGTACATTGGAAAATACAGTAAAAATGCGAAAAATCACTAAGATACAAAAAAATCCTAAAAACATTTTGGGGAACTCCTTGTTCATTTGCAATAATTTTTTAGCCATTTTCTATTGATTTTAGGGTTTTCCAGTTCATTTCTTGTTCATTGTTCTCTTTCTATTGATTTTGTGCTATTTAAGAGTCACTTTCTATTGATTTTTGTGTTACTTTCTGATTATTTTAACATTGTGTACCTACGGACAAGTCACCTCATGTTGATTTAGAGTCATTTTCAGTATATTTTGGGCCATTGTAGGGTCACCTCCTGAGACATTTTGGATCATTTTTCATTGAGTTCAAGGTATTTCTGGGTCACTTCCTGTTCATTGGTCACATTCTGTTGATTTCAGGTCACTTTCTAATGATTTTTTAGCATTCCCAGGTCACAGAAAATGGATTTAAGGTTTACCGTAAGTCTATGGTAGCCAATGGGTTACATGTGAATTCAGTCATCAATGGGGTAAACATCAGATCACATTTTTATAATCAGTTTTTTGCAGGTTTCCTGATTACATTTAGTGTACACATGTGACATGGTGTCGCCTTGTCTACCTGCGGGGAAGGAAATCCTTTTCACTCTCCTTTGTTCTGCGGTACAGTGATGCTTTCTCAGGAGGCTCAGGGTGCATGGATTCAATGCTGACATTGCGGTTACGGAGCTGAAATTTATATTTAAATATATATGTATATCTAAAGAACTGGTTAAACAATTGATGTGATCACTATTACCGCATAAAATCGCTCTTGGAGAAATCCTCACCATATTCAGTCGATTCGGCTGTTCAGTCGCAGGGTAATGGAGAGAAGAGGGGGTCGGGGTCAGGGTGGGGGTCGGGGTCAGGGTGGGGTTCGAGTTGTTGGGATACGTAGGCGATATGGCGGGGGTCGAGTTGTTGGGATTTGTAGGCGATATGGCGGGGGTCAAGTTGTTGGGATACGTAGGCGATATGGCGGGGGTCGAGTTGTTGGGATACGGAGGCGATATGGTGGCGGAACTGGGTAAAGGAGGGAGAGAGTTGTTGTTGGCTGCCATGTTTGTCATCTGAATGTCAAGGCTATCTCCACTGTTTGACGCTAAAGGAAAACATTTTGACAAGTTTATACAATATCAGCCTACAAAATACTACTTTATGAATGGCGATGTACCTGTGTTAACAGCAGGATGAGCGGCATCAATGTTACTAATTGGAAGGTCTCTGGGTACACAGCTGGGAGACTTGGCTCTGTTCTAAAACAGCAAATAAATGCCTCAAAGTGATGAATAAATGTATATGTCTAATATGAAAAAACTCATGTGTTGCTATTGATGACAATAGACATCCAATCCATTTTGATTGGGAGGTCTGGCAATCAAACGATTGCTGCCATGCCCCAATCAAATTTTAATGGAGTCTCTTTGTCAGGAGCAGCTTGTTTGTCCCTCCTGACTTGCCGTTGGGTTTGAGCAGCTGCGAGTGATTCATGATTACTTCCTGATGTGTGTATTTAAGCACCACTGAAGTGGTAGTCATGGTTGGATCGTCCTGCGTGATACAGAATACATCGCTGCAAAGGTACTGTTCTCCATGCTCCGGTATTGTTTCGTTTTGGGATGTACAAGTCCTTGTTACTTTGTAATGCGTTTTGAGTCATTAAAGTTACTATCATGAGCACAGTTTGTCTCGTTCCCTCCTGCTTCCCCGCTACTGGGTCCAAATCCCAACGATCGCGCCACGATGTCTCGGCGCGATCGTAACACTGTTGTTGTTAATGGCAGTGAATTATGGTCACTCTATGACAACCATCTCAGTTGAAATGGATTTAACCCATTCATGCATTGATTATGATTTTTTGACATTCACATAGGCCAGGGTCTCCAATTTGCAGTCAAGGGGCCAGTTGTGGCCAACGGAACAATATTTGGCTGCCTAATTCAACCTCCAATTGTAGAATTACTGTGAGTGCATATGGAAAAAAAATCAGATACAAAATGAAATAACTATAGTTTTAGGCAGCACGATAAGGAGTGGTTAACATATCTGCCTCACAGTTCTGAGCTCGAGGGTTTAATCCGGGGGGTGAGTTCCAACCTTCCTGAGTGGAGTTTGCATGTTTACGCCGTGCCTGCGCGGGCTTTCTCCAGTATTGTGTTTTACGATTAATGATTGTTAAATGAGTCAGATATGCATGTTAAAAAAAAGTGTGAGTGTTGCAATGGGCACATTGCGATGTCGCGGTCCAAACGAGATATTGTTGGAGCCCAAAGGAAACTAACAAATTGAATCAAATCTTACTCACAGAGGGTCTACAAATAGTGACCTGGTCAATCGTGATCGACGTAATAAGCACCTAGGTGTAGATCAAGGGTGTCAGACTCGGGTTGGTTCGCGGGCCGCTTTAACGTCAACTTGATTTCACGTGGGCCGGACCATTTAAGATATAATATTTAGATTTTTTTTAATAAATTGATTAAAAGGATTAAAATCCCTGAATCTTCAGTTTTTTATAGATCTAAAACAATGTTTATTTTAGCTTTTTATATATATTTTTAGATTTTACAAAATGATTTTTGAACTAAAAACAGAAAAAGTTTAAAAAATTACAATTATTGATTTAAAAGGGGGAAAATCAGGAAATGTAATATACATCTATACTCTTCATTTTAATTTGATCCTAAAACAGAAAGTTGGCACTCATGATTTACTTTCCAGGGCCACACAAAATGATGCGGCGGGCCAGACTTGGCCCCCGGGCCACCACTTTGACACATGTGCCGTAGGGCAAGGGTGTCAGACTCGAGTTGGTTTGCGGGCCGCGTTAACGTCAACTCGATTTCATGTGGGCCGGACCATTTTAGATATAATATTTAGATTTTTTTTAATAAATTGATTAAAATCCCTGAATATTCAGTTTTTTATAGATCTAAAACAATGTTTATTTTAGCTTTTTATATATATTTTTTTAGATTTTACAAAATGATTTTTGAACTAAAAACACAGAAAAAAAATATTAAAAAATTACAATTATTGATTTAAAAGGGTGAAAATCGAGAAATTAAATATACATCTATACTCTTCATTTTAATTTGATCCCAAAACAGAAAGTCGGCACTCATGATTTCCTTTCCCGGCCACACAAAATGATGCGGCGGGCCAGATTTGGCCACTGGGCCGCCATTTTGACACGTGGTGTAGATGGTCTCCATGGTGAATTTTCATTCACATTTTTGGTTTGTGCGAGCAGGGTATAGCTGTCAATTTCAGCCATTTTAGTATGTTAATGAGAACATACCACTCTTGTTCAAAATGAGATAAAAGCAAATAATCTAACAAGAGAGTGTATATAGACTGACCACTACTTTCAGGTTAGGTCTGCGTTTTAGGCGGGACTCTTCAGGGAAAAGCTTCTCCTCTGGCGACTCGTCACTTGACCATTCTGATAGACCCTGGGCAGGTTTATTTTCTCGCTGGAAGAGTAAGGTGGGGGCTAAATCCCTTGGTAAACTCTGCAGAAACAAAGTTCAATTTTCTCAACATTTCTTACATTGTGGGAAAACGTGTTTCTTTACTTCCAATTGTAAACGTCTTCCTACCTGATCCAGGGCAATATCCTTGTTGATTCTACGCAGGCGAGACTCCAGTGTGACTAGCCGAGCTTCTTTCCTCACCATCTCAATCTGGAGCTCATCGCTTTTCTCCTCCAACTCTCTAATTTGCTTGCGATATTTGTCTTTGTCAATCAGACTCTGGGAGGATTGGTGCTGGGCATCGTCTCTGGCCCGAAAGGACTTTGTCACAAGTTATACATGGTAGGTTATAAAGAAAGATGCGTGTGTGTGTTTGTGTGTGCATGTTAGTGTATGAGGTTACCTGATCCCTCTCCTTTTCCACTTCCTTGAGCTGCATGGTGATGGTGTCCATTCGGTTCCGATACATTTGACAGTCTTTCTGCAACGTGGAGCACTTAAGCTCCAGGTCCTCCTTCTCTTCCAAGTACTACAGATCCCAAAGCACACAAATATGGTGATGAACAACTATTTGAAAATTAATAAAAAGGGAGCAGAGGTTTTTCAAAATAGTATTGCATCGATATCATAACTAGTATGAGTATCAGGACTTAAACAACATTATCAGGGAGTAATGTATTTTCCAGACTATAAGTTGCATTTTTTTCACAGTTTGGCTAGGCCTGCGACTAATACTCACTCATTCATTCATTTTCCGTATCGCGTATCCTTATAAGGGTCGCGGGGGCTGCTGGAGCCTATCCCAGCCAATTATGGGCACCAGGAACACCTCAAATGACAAAATCAAACCTGACGTGGAACGGCATGGGGGCAATGAGGAACTTGGAACGTGGAACATGGAGCATAGCAAAGCAGTGTAAAGCAGCCGATACGACAATGACAAAACAATCACGTGGGGTTTAAATAGACCGAACGGGGAACTGATTGTCAATCACAGGCAGCTGGTCAACGAGAGGAAAAGGGAAGCCAGGAGGGACACAAGAGGCGAAAAGCAAACACGCACAGGGAAAAAGGGAATAACAAAACCCAACCAAACCTTAACAGGTTTAAATTTTGATGTTTCATCACTATTTCATAACTTCCCAAACAGGGAGCTGAATAGCAAAATCACAACAGTTGTTTAAACCAATACCTTTCCAAAGATGTCCACTTCTATGTCTTTATGTGACACTTCCAGTGTCTTTGTTTCTGTACCACAGTTGACAATCTATGAAACTCTAAGATCAGGAACCACTTCCTTCTAAGATTATCCAAATTAGTTTAATTTACCTTGACAATGCACTATATCAGTTGTTATAGGAGACATCATTGTTTAAAATAACAACTTATGGATCAAACTTTGGATTTTACTTGAGAGAATTTGTTAGAGAATATCATGCTGTGGTAACCATGGGAACCAACAGTGTTTTTGTTGTTTTAAAAAGGGAAAGGTGACAATCGGTTTAAGTGCACGGGCTGCATAGTGTGACACATACACAAGAATGTTCCAGCAGTTTGATCTTGAGAGTCTCATTCTCCCTCTCGAGCTCTAAGATCTGCTCCTTTTTGGGCCGATTTTCAGTATCCTGTTACTAATATCAACATTCTCTATTCTATATATTCACATGCATCCAGTGACTTAAATTGTATGAGCAGAGGGATCCACTTTTTATTTTTATACTTTTTAAAGTATTTAAATTTTTATTTTTTTAAATTATATTAGTCAAAGTCAAAAGCCTTTATTGTCATTATACAACAGCTGCGTATAACAAAGTTAGTGGTGCTACTCCAAAAAGTGCGTGTTTCCCAATAAAAACATAAATAAGTCATTTAAAAAGTCACGTCCGGGCAAGGTAATAGGGGGGAAAAATAATAAAAATAATTCTAAAATATTGCACAATAAAATATTGCACATTGTTATTGCACACCCCAAAGTTATAGCACAGTTATTAATATTAATGTAAATATAAATTATGTGTTTAAATTAATATAAACAATATTAATAATATTTTAATAATTTGTATATCAATTTAAAAAGATTAATACAATATAAAAAATGCCATTAGGGTGAATAATAAAAATATGAATGATTGCTAAACCTTGACTGTATCTGTTAGTTACCTTGTCTCGTAGTTCTTCTGCCTGTCTGACTTCCTCGTGGAGATTGTAGAGGCGATTGACCAAATCTTGTCTATCTTCAATTGCCTCCTGTCTGTCATGTTCCAAGATGTCAAGGATGTCTTTGTCCGATGTAGAAAGGGGACCAGGCTGGCCAATTTAAAAACAAAAGCAAACTTGTCAACTGTTATAAAACATAACTTGGGACTTTTGGCTTTTAAGAAGCCTTCAGGAAATCTTTGTTGCATATTGTCTGGAAATTTGTGGAGTACAAACTGCTGAGTTAATTGAGAGTAAGCCAAGTTTCGATGTTCCATTTTGTGAACACACGGATACCAGAGTCTTTGATTTGTTGAATGTTTTCTGGAGGTTAGTTATAGATTACTTAAACACAAGCTTGTGCATACCTGGATGATGGACTGCAGTTCCTGCAGTTTGATCTTGAGAGTCTCATTCTCCCTCTCGAGCTCTAAGATCTGCTCCCTTTTGGGCCGATTTTCAATGTCATTTTGCAGCTTGAGACTTTGTTTCCTCTCCATCGTACACTCTTCCTCCATCTTGTTTAGCTTGTGCTTAAATTGGTCAATCTTTTGTAACCAAAACAGAAAGCAGAGAATTGTTGGCGAAATGTAGGTACAACAGCACAGTTCATTAACATGTAACAATCTGGTGAGCAACGTGAGAAAGAAAAACAGCTCTAATTATTCATTCATTCTTTTCCTAACCGCTCACAAGGGTTGCGGGGAGCTCTAATTATGATATAAAACAAATTAATACTATTGTGAGTAAAAAAAGGTGAATGATAATTATAATGTAATTGTATAATAATCATAATTGTGGTGACGCTGCAAAGGATGATGCAATATCCTGCCCACATACAACGTTCGATTACAAATGTTTACGATTACGTCAAAAACGAGGGGTTTTCAACAAAAATATCCCCATTTATTTCAAAAGACAAGAAAATTCCAAGTTCCAAACTTTAAAATGTACCTTGAACTACATTTTTCTTATCCAATTCACATGATTTGCATATAAAAGAAATAAGGAAGTCAAATTCCACAAACATTGCATACAGTTTTTTGTCAAAAATGTACAATTCCACCAAAACCTTATGTAAAATTTCAAAATGTTTCTTACATTATTTTTATCCCACACATATAATTAACATTTAAAAAAAATAAGGAAATCAAGGCGTACAAATATATTTGCCCAAAACATATTGTTCCATTAAAATGTGACATAAACATCCCTATTTCTTTCCAAGGACCCATTCATTTCCAATGGGAAAATAATTACTCAATGTTAACAGGGATTGGCTCGATGAAGCTCTAAGATATGCTGACTCACTATTTGCAATTGCTTGTTAGTGTTGCATCGATTTGGTGTGAGTAATGAAAAATGAGTCATATTAAGACATCAGCTCTACAGTTGTTTGGGCGTATCAGCCCACACCCCGTTTTGTTATCTTCTCTGTGCAGCATCTTGTTTTCACGTATAAATAGATGCGCAAACTGTTCGTTCAGAGAGAGTCGCGGCGAATAGGCTGTGCGTTCGCAGCCGTTCGAGCTCTCCCCATCCTGTAGTCTGGTAATAAACGTATCTCCTTGAAATTGGTCTCCCTCTTTCTTAACCTGCTCCTGAAGTTGTTTTACAGATCTATCAGAAACCCCAAAATCTACAGTAAGTAACTATTGAACATGAAGTAGATATTATAAAATCAACAGGAAATAATTTTTAAAAAATGAGCTTGGAATGCTCCAAAATGTGCAGGAAGTGACCTTAAATTATCAACGTGATACAAAATTAAGTCAATCGTGGGCGCCATTGACAATAGTTCAACAACATTCAATTTATTTAAACTGGGAATGCTCATCTTTCAGTTATAATAATAATAATAATCGGACATAGGCCCTGTCGTCATTATCAACAACCAAAAAGCCTACTTGTCATCACACCCAGAAACTGCGTGTGACGAAATTGGTGGTGCTTCTCCATAAGCTGCGTTTACTCGGCAAAAGATCCGTTGACAGTGCTTGACATCCAATCCATTTTGACTGGGAAGGCGGAATGAGCAATCGTTCATACTTCAGACGTATACATTCATTCATTCATTCTGTTAGGAGCAGCCTCCTATTGTTTTTCCCGACTCTCGTTTGTCCCTCCTGCCTTGCCATTGTGTTCGCGCAGCTGCGCGTGATTCAAATTAGTCCCTGATTTGTGTATTTAAACCCCACTGAGTTTAATGTCATTGTCGGATCGTCTGCGTAAATTCCCTTACCATGCAGCCACGCTACCTTGCTCCTCGATTTCACATGTTTTCCCTAATCCAGTTTGGTTTCATGTTTCATTTCATAAGTCTTTGTTATCTTGTAAGGTCCCTCCTAAGTTATTAAAGTTTTGGTTTTGAGCACAATTTGCCTCGTCCTCACCTGCTTCCCCGCAATTGGGTCCTAATCCCTCCTCCCTCGCCTCGACGTCTCCCGTGGACGTAACACATTCACCGCTCCTAGTCCAAATGAATTGGACGTCGGGCACTGTCAATGGTAGCCAATGAGTTAATAAGTGTAATCTGACCTGAAAATGCTGTACTTTTAAAAGAAAGTGACCAGAAAATCTACAAGTGAACTATAAGAGCAAATTTGCAATTTTCCAGAAATTCCTTTTTCTAGTACATATGATTTCTAGGTAAACTAATGGGTGTCGTTAATTTGATAAGCAGAGCTTTTCATCACCTCCAGCTGCAGGTCTCTGCTCCTCATAACTGCTAAATTCTTCTCCTCACTCAGAGCAGCATATCTCATGGCCAGTTTGTAGTTTTCATCCTTGATTCTAAGCAGCTCATCATTGTACGTGTTTCTTTCTTCTTTCATTTTGTTGTACCCTGCATACACAGATTGTGGACATTAAAACAGACAAATTACCACTTATGGTATTAGATCATTTTCTCATGCATTACAAGTACTTGGAAAAAGAAATCCTTAGCAGTGGGTGAATGTTTTCAACTATAAATTAAAAATATTAAGAATCTTTGCTCACACTTATTTTTTTGAATGATACATAGAAGGTCATTTTATTACATAAGGGCAAAGGAACTGTTGTGAATGAGGAATGATACATAGAAGTCATTTAATTGTTTTGTGTTTTTTAGAATTACATATTTTTCAATCCTCCTATCCCAAGACACGTTATTTTCTGAATGAAAACCATGCTTGACAAAAATTATTAGACCTTATCATTTCGGGGGAAGCTTTTCAAACCAAGAAAACAGCTCTAATTATTATATATAAAAGTTACCATCACAATGTTTTTTTAAAACGGTGAATAAAAGTGACTCTTGGATCACTTGACATAAGGTCTTATGTAACCATAGGGATGTTGCAAAGGATGATGGAAAGCTCCCCACACATAATACTGTTATTTTTTTCATATAGCACATAATCCAAGTGGTTTCAACGATTCTCACTCTTCCAACTTTAAAACACTCGAAAAATTCCAATCAAACAGGTTTTGAGTTCTCTCCTAATGTTTATAGTTGAGTCAAAAATGTTTTTTTTTTTCATTTTGTTCTTCATTTTGTTTAAATGTCCTACATTTTGACTGGGAAGGGCGAATGAGCATGTGTTCATTTCCCTCTTTCACCCATAATGCTGTCATCGGAAGCCAATGAGTTAAAAAAAAAGAAGTGACCCAAACATGCACCAAAATTAATAGATGTTGACCAGAAATCTACAGCGAGTAACTCATGGGAAAGCAAGTGTAGTACAATATGCTTGAATAAGATTTTTTTTTACTCTGTTGTGTGGCCTGAAGTTCCTGGTTTACAAGTTTCAGTTTCTTTTGCTCATCCTCCAGGGTGCTATTCTTCCTGCTGAGCTCAACGTTCTGCAAGGTCTTTACGTTAAACTGCTGCTGCAACTTCAGCACCTCATCCATCAAAAACTGGGTCAGACCTTCATGACCCTCCTCAACTGCAAGAGAGGTAAAGAAAAACATGTTCATGAGCTGCAAGCAACAGATAATGTGCTTTGCAGTATACACTGTTATTGAAGTTGAAGTTTTATTTTTTAGAGTGTACTTTGTAACCAAATTTAAGATGTCTGTCTCACCTACGATGGTGGAAAAGCGACGAGTGGGGTTTTTTCCTGTAACCTGTTTGTAGAGTTCAGGATAATAAAATTCCAAGCTCTCCAAAAAGACCACATATCCTCGTTCTCCTTTAGAGTGGAGGATGTCAAGAAGGCGACCTGGGGAGATATGGTTGTTAGAATGTTTTAGGTTTAGGTTTTTGAAAAAAATATATATATAATTGAAAACATACTTGTGCGGTTTGCTTTGGAAACCAACAGCAAAGAGTTGAGAATCTCATCTTCATCTTGCTCATCCAACACTTTGCACTGTCGAAGGTATGGGGTGAGCTTGGCCGGAGAGATAATGCGGCAAATTTCATAGCGTTTGCATTCCACGTTCTCCCACCGGTTCTCAACATCATCAAGTAGCCCCAGTGTGCCGTTTTCCATTTCATGCGGTCTGACAAGACAATACACACAATTTACTAAGTCAGTTAAAATAATATTTTTAATGCAAATTAATGTAGATTGGATAGTATCCTGTGACTAATATCAACATTCCACATGTGTCAAAGTGGCGGCCCGGGGGCCAAATCTGGCCCGCCGCATCATTTTGTGTGGCCCGGGAAAGTAAGCCATCAGTGCTGACTTTCTGTTTTAGTATCAAATTAAAATGAAGAGTAAAGATGTATATTAAATTTCATGATTTTCTCCCTTTTAAATAAATAATTGTAATTTTTTAATCATTTTTTTCTGTGTTTTTAGTTCAAAAATCATTTTGTAAAATCTAAAAATATATGTATATAAAAAAAGCTAAAATAAACATTGTTTTAGATCTATAAAAAAACTGAATATTCAGGGCTTTTAATCCAGTTCATTTAATCCATTTATATTTTAAAAAATCCAAATATTATATCTAAAATGGTGCGGCCCACGTGAAATCAAGTTGACGTTAAAGCGGCCCGCAAACCAACCCGAGTCTGACACCCTTGCAGTCTATTCTATATATTCACATGCATCCAGTGACTTAAATAGTATGAGCAGAGGAATCCACTTTCAATTTTTATACTTTATAAAGTATTTCTATTTCTTTTAATTATATTAGTCAAAGTCAAAAGCATTTATTGTCATTATGCAACAGTTGCGTATATTAAAGTTAGTGGTGCTACTCCACAAAATGCGTGTTTCCCAATAAAGACATAAATAAGTAATTTAAAAAGTCACGTCCGGGCAAGGTAATAGGGAAAAAAATATAATAATAATTCTAAAATATTCCACAATCTAAAATATTGCACATTGTTATTGCACACCCCGAAGTTATTGCACAGTTATTAATATTAATATAAATTATTATTTTTAAATTAATATGAACAATATTAATAATATTGTAATAATTTGCATATCAATTTAAAAAGTGTAATACAATATAAAAAATGCCATTATGGTGAATAATAAAAATATGAATGATTGCTAATATTTAATTTATTTTTAGTTATTATAATAGTCACTTGCCATACAAAGTGTTAAAGATTTTTTCTCGTTACAAAATATGTCAACCACTCTATATAGAGTTAAAGGTCGTAGTGTCAACCTTTGAATATAGTTGATGTTTGAAATAATGAGTCTCTGAAAGGGTTAATTATTCTTATGTTTCAAATCATTTGTGCAACTACTGTTACAATCTGAAAATGTAAAAGAAATTAAATCAAGCCATGGCAATGGTTGTCTGTCTCTGTGTGTGCTCTACGACTCACAGGCAACATAAGTCTTTTTCTTTTGTCCAAAATCACAACATTGCGCAACTACTGTAATCTAACTAATCATTTCCGTCTACAGCAGCGGTCGAGAACATTTTTGACAGAGCGATAAACCATTCATATTTTGAAATGTTATTCCTTGAGAGCCATAGTTAGAATTTAAAAACCCAAACACATGAAAATATGTGCCTTTTTGGTCATTTGACCATTTTTAAAGTAGAAAAAGTCTCTGATTTTTTTTTACTAAATTGCTAATCAATGAGTATCAATGAGAGTATACATGCAGAAGAGTGTAATGATAAAAAAGATGATTAAAGAGGTAGTTTCAATGCCACAATTCCGATATGATGCTCCTCTTAGTGCATTCCGGACTGAGGTCTCTCACCAGCGGTTTCCATATGCAAATGGATGTGCAATAATTGCATTTAAATTTGCTAAAAAATACTAACCATCAACATAATGTTATCTTTAAACATGAACTTTTCATAAAAGTTATGGACCTCCGAGTTAAATTGTAGGAAATTACTACCTCAATTCATTCATTTTCTTCATTTCTAATAGAATAACCTTACCCAATTTCATCAAAACATGCTTTTTAAAGTCATTTCATCACTTTGAAAGTAGAAAAAGTCTCAGATTTTTAAAATAAAAATACTAATCAATGAGTATCAATGAGAATATGCATGCAGAAGAGTCAAATGATAAAAAAGATGATTAAAGAGGTAGTGTCACTGCCACAGTTCCAATATGATGCTCCTCTTAGTGCATTCCGGACTGAGCTCTCTCACCAGCGGTTTCCATATTTTAACTCACAGTTTATGCACCCATCATAAATAGGTTACCACCCCTGGTCTACAGTGTATTGTGCACTTTTCTACCTTGGGACTTATTTTTTTTCTTAGTATGTCAATAGCAAATGCAGCGTCACAGTGTCTTTGTATGGAGAGAAAAGAAGGTGGGGTGACTGACAATATAGCACCGTCAACAAGCCTAATAATAAACATCAACGTAACCTCAGTGGGAAAGTTAACAATTAAAACATTACACAAATGGTATTAAATAAAACTTATGTGAGACAAAGCATGCTGTCATTGGATAATGGTTACATATCTGCGACACAAGTATGCTAGGCTTCCTGATGTGTTTTAATTATCACAACTGAAACCTGAAATAACCTAAAACAGTCTGAGTATTTTCTGCATGCTAGTTTTCAATACATATCTGGAAACCTCAAAAGAACAGACCAAAACACACGTACATTCACGCAATTCGGCAGACACTCCTGCACACACCTTTACAGAAACCACAGATACGATGCTTCCTCTTCTCTTTTCTCTTATTTTAGAATTTGTTGGTGAGAATGTTCATGTCTGTTTCCTCCTTGCCGTACCAGATGTGAGTAGCAGCCTTCTTTCAGAGTGAGAGGAATTTACACAAGGCCATCATTCACTTTGATAATATCTTTGAAAACTCTGGCATTGTGCCCTCCAGCCTTTACGTCGACTTTTCAGACTTTGGATCTGGTAATAAAAAAATATGTAGTATGTGGTCCAGTCCAACCCCACTGAATGTATTTTACTTTAGATTAATAACCAAATGTAATTTGTTTTGTTTTTTTCAAATGTTCTAAAATTTAATAGTTTGTAAATATGTGCAATAAAGTCATCTAAAGTAAGAATGATTGTGTAATAACCTTCTGAGCAATAGTTTGGAAAGGCTTTCTGGAACAAGAAAAAACTGCTCTGGTATTTGATTCATGTCAAAAGGTGTTATTATAGGTTTTCCTTAAGGCTTCCCTGAGGACAAACTGGCAACAGAATTTAAGTATCCTATAACAATGACAGTTTTAAAGTACGGGTTAGAAAAAAAATAAGTTTAAGGTCTCTTTGAAGCACTTTTTCAAATTACTTTTTAATCTTTTATTTCTAAAATGTTTACTTCCAAAATCTACTAAAATTTGACAAAAACATCCCCATTTTTTTTCAAATGTTGCCATTCATTTTAAAGAAAATTACCTGACCTCAGATAAGCAGGAGAGGATGGATGGATGGTGCTCCTATGTTAACTGATTGACTTCCATTGACAATGATTGATATCCAATTGATTTATACTGGGAAGAATTATGATAAATTATCATCTTTCAAAGCGATTGACAGCACTAGGCACATGCATGACTAAACAAGGAAGTGACCCAAAATGCCCTAAGTTTAATAGGAAGTGAAACATGCAATTTCTCCACAAATGGGATTTTCTGGTTTGAAATGTAATGTGAATCAAGTACAGCCCCTTGAGTTGCAGAATGTTTGAAATGCACCATAAAATTACAGCTGCATTGATTTCTAGCTTTTAATCAGTACTGCAATGAAAATATGATATATATTTTTTGTTTTTTTTATATTCCATAAAGATTTCAAATTTTAATTTAGTTTTGTTTTCTTTTTAATCATGGCCCAGTGGCCTATTGGTCGAAAGGTTAGCACATCAGCCTCACAATCCTGGGTTCGATCCCAGGTGGGTCCTCATTGTGTGGAGTTAGCATGATCTCCCTAGGGCATGGGTGTCAGACTCGGGTTGGTTCGCAGGTCGCGTTAACGTCAACTCGATTTCATGTGGGCCGGACCATTTTAGATATAATATTTAGATTTTTTTAATAAATGGATTAAAAGAACTGGATTAAAAGCCCTGAATATTCAGTTTTTTTATAGATCTAAAACAATGTTTATTTTAGCTTTTTTATATATACTTTTAGATTTTACAAAATGATTTTTGAACTAAAAACACAGAAAAAAATTGTTTAAAAAAATACAATTATTGATTTAAAAGGGGGAAAATCAGGAAATTTAATATACATCTATACTCTTCATTTTAATTTGATCCTAAAACAGAAAGTCGGCACTGATGATTTACTTTCCCGGGCCACACAAATTGATGCGGCGGGCCAGATTTGGCCCCCGGGCCACCACTTTGACACATGTGCCCTAGGGTAAATGTGGGTTTTTTCTAGGTACTTCAGTTTCCTTCCATATACCAAAAACATGCAGGGTAGGCTAGTTGAAGAGTCTAATTTACCGTCAGCTGGGATTGGTTTCAGCACCATCTGCGAGTCTTACGAGGATAAGCAGTACAGTAAATGATTTAATTAATGTAATCACAGCTTTGTGTCTCAGTGTGAATTACATTTTTTTCTCTGTTATATATTTTTTTGCTCACCAGTAAACCGAATACGTTTGTAAGTGGAATTGATGTTGTATGAACATGCCCTCACATAGTGGGAACCAGATTTATTACTTTTTCTAATCATAACAACAATTATTATAGACAGCTTAATATCTGATCATTTGTTTGATGTAATGTGTCGTTCTTTTTCTCTGTGTTATGAGTTTGTTTTTGGTTGTTTTTTGGGGGGACAAATAGAAAGAGGAAGGGAGAAATAATAAACAGTTACGATGCAAAAACATTCAAATGGGCCTTAAACAATTGAGCAAGGACACAAATTAAACAGATCTTTTAGTGTATATGTGCAAAAAGGAAAATTGCAAAAAATAAAATAATAATAATAATAATAATACAATAAGAATAAGAATAATAATAAAATAATAATAATACAATAATAAAAATAATAAAATAAAAATAATAAAATTACCTTTTTACCTGAAAATACATATTTGACATTATTTCCGAAAATACATGCAGATGGATGTGCAATAATTGCATTTAAATTTGCTAAAAAAATACTAACCATCAACATAATGTTATCTTTAAACATGAACTTTTCATAAAAGTTATGGACCTCTGAGTTAAATTGTAGGAAATTACTACCTCCATTCATTCATTTTCTTAATTTCTAATAGAATAACCTTACCCAATTTCATCAAAACATTCCAATTAAAACAAGATCATGCATCAGTAAAAGTTGCTCTGGAATTTGTCTGATGTAGATGTAAAAGAGTCAGGTGTGTGCAAGCTACAATAAAGACTTCATTGTGCAAGCCTTAAGAAATATGATACCTGTGTGCTGTACTGAAGCAAGAGAGTAGTGAAGGGCTAATTGTAATGTCTGCATTGTTTTAAAAGGCAAGACAGCCTTTACCTGCATGAAAAAACATGTAGATTTTCTCTGAGCTGTATCAATAGAGCATTCATTCATTTTCCCAACTGCAGGGGACACCAGGTGTGTGCTTTCGCCAAAGTGAACTGGAATATACTCAAGCAGCCCCCACAACTCTTACAAGGATGCATATATATATATATATATATATATATATATATATATATATATATATATATATATATATATATATATATATATATATATATATATATATGTATATATATACATATATACATATATATATATATATACACATATATATGTACACATATGCACATATATATATGTATGTGTATATATATAATATATATATATTAATATTCCTTTGCATTCTACTGTATTATGTATGTAAGAGAGTTAAAACAAGTCGTAAACATATTATATGTTCGCGACAAAAAAAATAACATTATTTTCACAGAGCAAAACAGACTCACACCACATAATACGTACACTGTACAACGGACAAGAGTTACACTGCGCTTACCTGAGAGGTGAACGATAAGCCGTGAACAATGATCAGGCAGCAAAATCGGATAAAAATCAAAGTCCGACGAGGCGTGCCGCTGTGCCTCTTTTAACTGCTCTTATGCTTTCGCCACCAGAAAACAAGAAGGTCAACTTTTGTCTACCTAAATTTGTCCAAAACTGTCATGAAGAGAGAGTGAGAGAGCGAGAGAGAGGGGGGTAGGGGGCGGGGCGTTGTACTCTATGCACGTGTTTGTAGTGCTTATTCTTTTTATATAGTAGTCATTTTTACCTTAAATAAGATGTTGAATCACATAATATAACGAATAAATTAATTTATCGAATGCTCATTGTAAAACCTTCCTTTGTGGGGTTTGCATGTTCTCCCCGGACTTACGTGGGTTTTCTCCAGCACCCTCCGCGACCCTTATGAGGATCAGCGGTACAGAAAATGAATGAATAAATGTATATAAAATGGACACCAGGTAAATATGTTTTCTTTTTGTAAGTTTTACAAATAACTAGTTACTTGCTCTATAATGGGTTAAATGCAGATCTATTTATTTGTTTGTTTGTTTGTCAACTATTTCTTTGACGTGAAAACGGAAAGTAAATTGCAGAACCATGTTTCAGGTCGGGACTTTTTCAGGGGTGAACTGTTTATGTTCCGGTATATGGGGAAGTGTTATCAAGATACCAACCCGGATAAAAAGTAACATGTATTCTCACGGTTCTGAAAGTTTAATTAAACAAGCAAGGTGAGTCTGTGAAACAGCTATTCCGCACTAATTTTATATATTATATTTTATCATATATATGTTTTCCTTTCTTGTTCATTTTCCCACTGTTATTGATTGATTATGCCATGGTAAAATACCCTTCGTCTTCTTCATTTTACATCATGACAGAATGCATAGAATGTCACTTGCGGGATGATTAATGAGTAGTTCACTGTTCCAGAGAGATTCAGGAGTCTGAGTTGCAGAAGTTTTACAACAGATTAGTCAAGCTTCTAGAGGGGAAAGAACATGGTCACGAGACTGTGGATTCCTTGCAAAGGCTGCACCTCATTCTCTCTGCCACTAAATATACGAGGACGTAAGTGCTACTAGTATTTATTCCAATTTCAGAATCTGCATTTTTACAAAGTGTATGGAAAAACGGCTTCCTCTTGGTTCACAAAATTACTATTTTTTCACTGCAATGTAAAGAAGATGCACTGCAATGTTCACTGTGTGTGTGTGTGTGTGTGTGTGTGTGTGTGTGTGTGTGTGTGCGCGCGCGCGTGCGTGCGCGCGTGCGCGTGTATATATTTTTTATTTAATTTATTTATTTATTACCTATTTATTTATGTCTAAAATTTATTTTCCTGTGTCAGTGTTCTCACCCTCTTTCAACTGCGACAGTGAATTTCCCGAGTACGGGATGAATAAAGTTATCTAATCTAAAATTGAATAATTTGATATTTTGCATTTAGAAAGACATGCATATTAATTTCCTCATGATCTCATCTAATTTTCTGAACCACTTTATCCTCACTAGGGTCGTGGGGGTGCTGGAGCCTATCCCAGCTGACTGCCAGAGGCGGGGGACACCCTGAATTGATGGCCAGCCAATTTCATGGCACAAGGAGACAAATAACTATTCACCCTCACACTTATACCTGGGTGCAATTTAGAGTGTCCAATCAGCCTGCCATGCATGTCTTTGGAATGTGGGAAGAAACCGGAGTACCCGGAGAAAAGCCACACAAGCCCAGGAAGAACATGCAAACTCCACACAGGTGGACCGACCTGAATTTGAACCACTGTGAGGCCGACGCGCTAACCACTCAGCCGCCAGCTGATATTGACCCAAATAATGTGCAATCCAACAGACCATCCTTTGGGTTCATACAGTATCTTAGAAATACCACATGCGATGATTTTTCTTAAATTTTTTCCCTTCAAAGTAACACATTTGTACTCCCTATTAAAACCATGATGTGGATGTGAAAATTGTGAATCAGGGCGCCTTATACGCGACAGATTGTGAATTCAACTATTTTAAGGGTGCGGCTTGTATGCGAGAAAATACGGTAGTCATTATGCATGGGTCTGATAAATCACTTTTTTTGCTTTGTTTTTTTTTTAACCAAAGGTTGCCACCCGAGCTTCAGAAGAAGCTTGTAACGCTTCTCTTTTCACCCGTGGAGCAGCTTCAGGTGCTGAGCTCAGCTGTGCTCAGAGAGACACTGCCCTCCCCAGGTCAGGCAGAAATATACAAGCAGGACAGTATTGGTCAGATAAATAGTCATGCAGCTGCTCTGCTTCTCTCTCAGGTATGCTTTTTTTCATTTTCTGAACTGCTTTATCCTCACTAGGGTCGCGGGGGGTGCTGGAGCCCATCCCAGGTGACTTCGGGCCAGAGGCGGGGTAGACTTGGTGGCCAGCCAATCACAGGGCACAATGAGACAAACAACCCAACTCACTCACATTCATACATTGGGGCTATTTAGAGTGTTCAATCAGCCTACCATGCATGTCTTTGGAATGTGGGAGGAAACCGGAGTACCCGGAAAAAAACCCACGAAGGCACATGCAAATTCCACACATGTGGACCAGGTATGCTGATGTCCAATTGAATAACTTCTTGTTGTCCGAAAGAATACTGTAGTTGGCTAACCTGATTAACTCCAGTTTCTAATTGGAAAAAAAAACATAACATAAACCACATCTCTCATTCAGAATAAAATCTAGTTCGGAAGGGGTTGACCGGATTGAAATATGAAAACATGCTTTTCTTTGCATTTTTCCAAGACGTTCATCTTTTTTTCCAAATGTGTTCCTTTTGTATTGTTAATGGGTGGTTCTTTTTCTTGGTTGCTTTGTCCACATTTTGCTTTAAACAGGCTGAATCCCGAGATGATTTGTCAGCTTTTTGCGGTCAGCTCCTCCGCAGTCTGGAAAACCGATCCTCAGAAGGGCCGACTTACTCATTTGCACATACCCTACCAATCGTCAACACCATCCTCACACACAGCCCTCAGAGTCTTACAGAAGGTAACAGTATAGCTTGTTAATGTGAAAAAATGACTCTTTCAAACATGCAGTTAGTATAGTAGTGTTGGCTCACATATGTAATTTTTCTCCCCAAGCCTTGACTTTTCTGCATTTGAATCACTACAGATAACATAACTCTCCTAAGTAAAAGGCTTGTTGATTGGCTGCGCTATGCAAGCACTACGCAAGGAGGCGGGGCTCCTTCAGGAGGATTTTTCACAGGATCCAGGTCACGTCAAGTACGTATATGATGGTGTTGCATCGATACTAGTATCAGTATTGGCACCGATATAGCACTCAAATGATGTCATCGGGGAGGACTAAGAAATAACATGCTGTTGCTGTGTGGCAACTTATCATTTGTCAGCTGCGAATTTAAATGTGTTCATCACCAGTGAACATGCAATGCATTGGAAGTGGGAAAATGGTAGCGAAAGAACATTCATTCATTGCCAACCGTCCCACTTCAAATGACTTAGACATCTATTGCTATTAATGTCAGCCACTGAGTAAATCGCAGATGCTTTGACATTGTTAAAATGATCTTTAGAAATAAGAGTTGTGACCTCATTTTAATGTCAATGCATTGAGTTAGACCAGAGGTCCCCAAACTTTTTCCTGTGAGGGCCACATAACTTTTTCCTTCTCTGATGGGGGGCCGGTGTCAGTTTGTAACAGAAAAAGTGTGACGATCGTAGGGGAGCTTTAAAAAATTATTGTTTTCCAGAAAGCCACACAACCAAATAACCCTTTCCAGGTTCTTTACAGAAAAAAAGTCAGGAAACAAATAATAACACTATTAATGAAATAAATAATAACTAAATAACCCTCTCTGAGTTCTTCACGGGAAAAAAACAGGAAATAAATAGAACTATTTATGAAAAAAATAATAACTAAATAACTCTCTCTGGGTTCTTCATAGAAGCAATGGCAGCATGAATGATTATAGGCCTGTTGCCCTCACGCCTGTGATCATGAAGTGCTTTGAAAAGTTGGTAGCCCGCCATATCAGGAATACAATCTCTCCCTCAATTGACCCTCACCAGTTTGCTTACAGGGCAAACAGGTCCACTGATGATGCTATTGCCATTGCTCTTCATACAGCACTGAGCCATCTGGAACACCCTGGGAACTATGTGAGGATGCTCTTCATTGACTACAGCTCAGCCTTCAATACCATAAAACCGGACATTCTGACTGACAAACTCTCCCACCTTGGACTATCCTCTTCAATCTGCTGCTGGATAAAGGACTTCTTGACCAACCGCCCACAGACTGTTAGACTTGGTCCCCACCTCTCTTCCTCCATTACACTAAGCACTGGCTCCCCTCAAGGCTGTGTACTGAGTCCTCTTCTGTACTCCCTGTACACCTACGACTGTGCACCCACCCACCAGTCTAACGCCATCATCAAATTCGCTGACGACACCACTGTGGTCGGACTCATCTCAGGAGGGGATGAGTCGGCTTACAGAGATGAGGTCAACAATTTGTCTTCGTGGTGCTCGGTGAACAATCTCACACTGAACACCACGAAAACTAAAGAAATAATCTTGGACTTTCGCAAACACGGCACAGATCTGGCCCCACTCCTCATAAATGGAGTATGTGTAGACAGGGTCCAGTCCTTTAAATTCCTGGGGGTCCACGTCACGGACAAGCTCTCATGGTCTACAAACACCACGGCAGTGGTGAAGAAGGCTCAGACACGACTCCATTTCCTCAGGGTGCTCAGGAAGAACAACTTGGGCTCCAATCTTCTGAGAACCTTCTATAGAACCACTGTAGAGAGCATCCTGGCGTACGGCATCACAGTGTGGTACGTTGGAAGCACGGCGGCAGACAAAAAGGCCATGCAGAAAGTGATTAACACTGCCCAGAGGATTGTCGGCTGCTCTCTGCCCTCACTTGAAGACATTGCCAGCCCGCGTTACCTCAGCAGAGCCAAGCACATCATAGGGGACCCTTACCACCCTGGTCACAATCTGTTCCAGCTGCTGCCCTCTGGCAGACGCTATAGGTCCCACAAAGCTCGGACAAATAGGCTTAAGGACAGTTTTTTCCCCACATCCATCAGACATCTAAACTCGCGCTAACATGCACACATTCCCTTCTGCGGCATATGAATAGATGTTTGGTTGGTGATCTGCCGCCTCCTAGCTGACTTGAAGGAAGGTAAGTGGCAGACAGTGTGCGGTAATCGAGAGGTAAGCGACCTGTATGTAATCGAGAGGTAAGCGACCTGTATCCACAACAGCGGAATGACAAATTACAAGTCCGTAACTTACACTTATTTAGGTCTTTTGCCGATTAAACGTAGCTTATGGAGAAGCACCATCAATTTCGTCACACGCAGTTTCTGCGTGTGATGACAAGTAGGCTTTTTTGTGTTGTGGTAATGACGACATGGCCTATGTCCGATTATTATTATTATTATTATTATTATTATTATGAACCAAACACAAGATTAAAACGTCCCAGTCTTCAAGGCCAAATAGGAAAAAAATCCAATAGCGTCTCTGGTATTTTTCAGAGGGCCGGGCCAAATGTGCTGACGGGCCGTATCCGGCCCGCGGGCCGTAGTTTGGTGACCCCTGAGTTAGACAGTATCACAATATCGCCCCTATCAATTCTGGTTAGGATGATGAAAGGTGTTTTCATCCTTCTGCCATGAATTGTAATGAGTAGACGGCCAAACCCTTTTGAGATCGGAGGGTGTCAGAGAATTAATGTATTTTTTTAAAATATTTTTTTATAAGGATGTGTGATGAAAATCGGTATTGGGAGCCAAAAGAATATTATCGGTCCATCTCTAGTATCTTACTGATATCAATATTGTTTTTCTTTTAACCTGCCATTGTCCTTATTTACCTACCCTTTTTATGTTCCGATAGCCGCTGCCGATAGCAGAGCTGGATGGGACAGTGTCAGGAGATTTCTTCACAGTACTGTGTGTCGGTCAAGTTTTCACTGAAGACCAGTGGATGAATGTTTACTCCTTTTCCATGCTACGACATTGGCTCCTCACCTTTCACTCTGTTTCTGGCGGCATCATAACAGACACTGGTATGAACTCAATATTCAAAGCAGCACACATCATGTCAGAGATGTCCAAACTACTGCATTGTAATATTTAATTTAATTTCCGTACACTGGTTGACAAGGCAGGAGAAGAGAAATTAGTTTTAATTGTTCGGATTGGATTGGATAACTTTATTCATCCCGTATTCGGGAAATTTCATTGTGGCAGTAGCAAGAGGGTGATTAGACAGAACAACAAAGCAAAAGCACAAAGTACAAAGCAAATCAAAGTAAATGGGATCATTGAGAATCACTAAATGAAATCATTAAGACAGAAAAGCAGCAAAAACACAAAACGAGCAAGAGTGGACGGAGCTACCGCCTTTTGTGCCTTTTGATATCCAATCTCACACAATCAGTCTTGTTTATAGCAAATGTTTTCATCCAAGCAGAGCAGAGGGACCAATATTTTAATACGGAGTGACTCCATCGCCATTACTGATAGATGGGTACTGGTCCAGCCTCCCTATGACAGTAGCTGTCGGGCCGTGCTATTTGCGTCAATACATGACGATCAGGCAGGCTCGGTCTAGTAGTGTAAAAACTAATTTATTCCAAGACACACTGCAACATGAACAATTTTGTGTAATCTGATACTGCCGTTCTCAGGAACAGCAACAAACGTTTGTGTAGTCTTGGTCAGGCACTCCATGCACTTCAGATTGCAATTGTTTCCTCTGCGTTCTGTTTCATGTCATGGTGACCTTGGAACAGATTTATCTGGTTTTTATTCTTTAAAAGGAAATGAGTTCCACTGCAACTTTTTTTTTACATTTGTAGGTGGAACTGCTGTAGTAGGATACACCAACAAAGATTAGTTAGAAGTTAGAAATCTCTGGTTCATAAAAACAAACAAAAAACAATTATATCTAGCATTTAGCCTAGTGCTGTTCGTTATGGAAACAATTTATATGCCACGATATAATACATTTTTAATTCATTTATTCATCTTCCACACACCTGGAGCCTATCCCAGCCAACCACAAGCAGCGGGCAACCTGAATTGGTTGCCAGGCAACCTCAGGGCATAATGAAAAAGCCACTCATGCTCACAATCACCCTGCCACCGCGTGAGAATTGAACCCAGACTGCCCGCATCAAAGTCAAGCGGAAGAACCACAGCACCTTCGGGTGGCCATATTTTTATTTGTTTATTGAAAAATTATGAAACAATTATGAAAGCTTTTCCACCATTCACTTATTTTTAAATTTACATTAAACAGACTTGACACAAATTTTAAATGTATCATTGTATATTAGAATTAGTCCATTCCATGTCAACGCACCATCATCGTTTTTTATGCCCCATAATGTCATGACCATTAATGTCTGTAGACTCTAATTTGCATCATGCAAAATATTGTTTTTGTTAAATCTTAGCATGACATTCTTACTTATTATTTTGCAACTTTCTCAACTTTAGTTTACATCTACTTCAAAACAAAAACAGATGTAAAAGAAGCTTAATTCTTATATTTTTTATGTTGTCATCAGTTAAGTTAACATAATACAATTTATTGAATCTCAATACGGCAAGGGATTGTGTTGCTTGTGTCTGTGTTAGATTTTCATATTTTCACTTGTATTGCATGCATTACTCACGTATGGTTGTCAGGAGGATGCAGTTAGCAAACTACCTTGAAAAAACAAACTTACCTCATATACTCCAGTTGTATAGGAAATTCCATCAAAGTGGCAAGTCAGTTCAAATTGGGTGTCATCCACTGTCCAGAATATGCATTTTATGCAGAGGAGTATATGGCAATAATGACGATAGACAGGAAAATGTGGGTACAGTGCGTATAAAGTTTTAAACTGTTTTGGTTAAATACGTATATCATCATATCCTACAGCATGAATTCAGCCTTTAATTAACCAGAGAGCATTTTAAGTCAATTTTCCCCCCTGAATGTCTCCTTTAATGAAGTTTAAATATTTTGTGGAAAGTAAGTTTTTGTGTTTTTATCATCTCCAGCAAGCAAGTTTCAGCTAAGTCTTTCCCTCTCTCATTCATTTTCAAATGGTAAGAAGTGAATTTGAGCGGCGCAGTGCATGTGAATCTAAGAATATCAATCCGCTAAATGTTCTCACAGCTTGCATTCAGCTTAAAACCCTTTGTCGGATCATTGATAACTTCAATTTATTGCACGAGCCAACCATAAACACCCGCATAACCTGTGATTCTCACTGCCTCAGGTTTATAATGACTGCATAATGAAAAGTTTTTAACTAATCAATCTAATCTTTTCATCCACTCATTTTAACCCCTTGGAGATCCTTAAAAACACACAAAGAATATTTCTTCTGTCTTTTTCCATCATTCTTCTGTGGCTTCCCTATTTTATGGTCAATCCGTTTGCAGTGGGGTGGTGGCAGCAAATGAACCCTTTTGTTTCTTTGCCAACCCTTCTGCTTCTAATGGATTGAACGTCAATCGCTGTCAATGGCAGTCGTCACATTTAAGGCTAAGAAAAATACTTTCTGAAGTTTATTTCCTTCGTTATATCTAGATTACAATCATTTTGTTTCATTCGCTGTTTAATTTCATGAGCCAATAATGTCTAAATTTAAAAACAAAATGTTTTTTCCCACTTTGTGTAGTGAATTTACAGTAGTTATGTGAAATTCAGAACGCACAAATAGCAGGGATTTCCAAGATAATAGTGTTGCATAGATACTCAATTTTGTCACTAGGCTGTGTGGTATTGGCCAATGGAGAAACTATGCTGATACCATGTTAAAAATGTTTTTTAACAATAATATTATATTATACTCGACTACACTACCATATATTCTTTTAATACTAAATCAATGCATACTTACTGACTGTCAAGTAATTGCTCCTATGGCTTTTATTTAATTCATTGTCAGTAATGACGCTAGACGTCCAATCCATTTGAAGTGGGAGGGTGGCAGTGAATGCTAGTCCTCCCACTTCAAATGAATTGGATGTCTGCCAATGATAAAGTCATCGAAAGCAGGAGGATGATTGGACGTCACACCATTGAATCTACTTAGGAAGGGCAGCTAGAGAGAGAGAAAAGCATATTGGCACTTTATTTTTCAGTACTCCCCGATACCGGTAATGTCATCTTAGTATCATATATGTATCAATACCAGATTTGTAACGGTGTAACACTAAACAATATTGAAAATTTGAATTCATGTAAACTCAGACTAGGCAGTCAAATTCGATCATTCTGATTCTTACCACATCAAACTCTTCACTTGATTGCAATTTTTAATACCAGTAAACTTCTATACCTGGCAAAAACACAATTTTGTGCAGATATCGATAATCATCTCAAGTTCAGATTTGTGCCACGCTGTGTTACAGATGATAGGTCAGAAATCGACGGGTCTGTGGTTTCCATGGTGTCCGCCACATCCTCCTCCAGCCGCCTGCTGTCTCCAAAGGAGCGCCTAAGAGAAAAGGCCTTCCAGTACTGTCAGCGCCTCATTGAGCAGAGTGATCGCAGTATGTAGGCACCACTGTCAGTGCATGTGAATGTAACCCTTTCATGCATGAATTATGTTTTTTTTTGGTTCTTTTTACCTCTACTGAAAATTCATAGTTTCTTCACCCTTTACAGAGCACTCATGCAACTCACCATTGGCTGCCATTAAAGGTGCTAAACAGCCAATACATTTTGACTACATTGGATTATTTTTTTTATTATTGAAAAAATATTTCAAATACTACATGAATAATCTATCAAACAACGTAATAATATGTTTTTATTTAGGCCTGTTTTTTAATTTTTTTTATTTCTTTTTTCAGTCACTTGCTTTTAAAGGTTAAGGGTGTCAACTTTTGTTCACTGTAGTGACCACTGTCCATAAAAGGATTAAAACTTGAATGGAATTAGCCACAGCCACGCTTTATATTAGTGATTTTTTTTGTACCCATTGTCTATTTATTTGTTGCGTTTATCCCAGCTGTCTTAGTTGTTTTTTTTATCCCTTTTTGATAATTTCACAATACTGTACATCTTTGTTATAAGATGTTCAAATTAATTTGCAAATCACCTCATAAGGCCCATTAACACATCAATATACTGCATTTGTGACTTGTTCTTTATCTTTTGACATTCTTTTGCCGCTTCATTAATTTATTTATTAGTTGGGGTAGGCTGGAGCACCCCCTGCGACCATTTTATTATTATAGAAGGTTTACGGGACACTTTAGGACATTTCCGCCCTAGGACAGTCCAAACATTTATATGGTCACAAGTAGGGAGAAAAAATAAGTTATATTAGTGGTCTAAAACTAATAATAACTTCAGCTACAAAATATGTGTGGAATAGTATAAAAACTAGCATATTATATATATTTAGTATTTTAAATTTGTATTTTCACATTAATTAATTTATTTATTTTATTTAATTGGCTTTCTCGATTAGGGTAGCCATGAGCTGAGATAATTTGTGGGTCAATTTAGTCTGTACTGGAAAATTGTGCACTGACAAAGGTGTTTGGAATGTAGCCTGTGATTGAAATGTGTGATTTCTTTTTTTTTAACTCATTAAATTTGTTTAATCAATGAATCATAATTAATCATTCCCATTTGCCAAAATGTGTTGAAAATCTGGGTGATCCAATTATATGATTTCTTAATATTGTAGGTACCTATTTAGCTATTAGATGAAGACATGCAATGTATCCTATATTGAGTGTTGGTACTGCTATACTGTTTAATTTTCAATCTTTGTCTTAGAGGCCCAGAGGAGAACAGATTCAGATCTACAGAAAGCTGTGAGCTTAACTTTTTTCTTCCTCACTTACACTACAAAGTCGCATAGGAGATATTCATATAGAATTACACTGTTACAGATGATTGTGCGACTGGTATTTTTCTCACTATGTTTGAAAAGCTAGTTCTAATGATTGTATTGCATTTGTTTCCTCCCTCAGTGTCTTGTGGAAGCAGTGTGTATCCTGGACTTTGTGTGCGTAGAGGATGCGCCCTTTGTATACCGGGTGTTCCCGTGTATAAAGGCACTGTTTGGCCGTCTCAACTCTGACTTATCATTCGCCAGAGTCCTGCTACCTGTGGCGCAGTTCTATCTCAATCATGGCACGTAATTATGCAACATTATCATCTTATGGGGACATTTGTACATCCAGTTGCCCTAGCGCTTGCAATTAATAATTATTAAGCCACCCAGTTTCTTCTTTCTGTATCATTAACGGATTGTTTACCTTATATGCTTGACCAGTTTAACAAATTTGCAATTCTTTAAAGGTTTTTAGTAGTGTTACACTGATACCATTTTTTAGCTCCCAATAACGATTCGGATCAGCCGATGCTTTATCTTTTAATACTACATTTCTGCATATGCACAACTGTATAGTAATTATTTCATGGCTTGTTCAGATACTGCTTAACTCATTAGCTAGCATTGATGGTGCTAGACACTCCATCCATTTCACATTTATTAGATGACTACTAGTGATAAAGTAATTGGTGGAAGTGTCCATCTTGGCCAAAGTGGGGTCTTATTTAGTTTTTTCCTCTCATTGCCTCCCACTGATGACTGCCATTCCTCCCACTTCAAATGGATTAGACTTCTACTATTGATGAACACATTTAGGTTAGGTTAGAACACATGTGTCAAAGTGGTGGCACGGGGTCCAAATCTGGCCCGCCGCATCATTTTGTGTGGCCCGGTAAAGAAAATCATGAGTGCCGACTTTCTGTTTTAGGATCAAATTAAAATGAAGAGTATAGATGTATATTAAATTTCCTGATTTCCCCCCTTTCAAATCAATAATTGTAATTTAATCTATTTTTTTCTGTGTTTTTAGTTCAAAAATCATTTTGTAAAATCTAAAAATATATTTAAAAAAAGCTAAAATAAACATTATTTTAGATCTATAAAAAAAACTGAATATTCAGGGCTTTTAATCCAGTTCTTTTAATCCATTTATTTTTTAAAAAAATCTAAATATTATATCTAAAATGGTCCGGCCCATGTGAAATCAAGTTGACGTTAAAGCGGCCCACGAACCAACCCGAGTCTGACACCCCTGGGTTAGAACTTCATTTCATCCCGTATTCGGGAAATTTCTTGGTTGCAGTAGCAAGAGAGACACAAGACACACAAGACATTGTAGACCTAGGTAAAAAAAAACTGGTGCCACACACAGGAAGTCCATGCAAATTCACAGCAGAAGGATGTGATTGGACTAGATCTGGAAACGTATGTCGGCACTTTTTTTTTTCTTAGTCCTTCCCTGTACCGATGACATCTCAGTGTATCGTATTGGTGCAACACTAGTTTTTAGATTATCATTATTTAAGTGAAGAGTACCGCCAACGTAACTAAGAGAAGCAGATTTCTCCCTCGGTCTATGATTGTGCCTGCGGTGTGTTGATTAGCTCATGGAGAATCTGTTCCTTAAATTTGGTGGTTGGTGCATGTGTACCTAAATACTTAAAAGCTCAAATTCATTTTTTTTGTTTTGTATAGGTGAAATGGCCGCAGTGGACTGTGACTGCGTATGGAATCTGGTGCTTGGTCGGTTCCCTGCCGAGCTCTATAACGACCCTTTTTTAGCACATGAGCTACTGCGCTTTTTGCGACTAAACCTCGAGGATGTGCAACTCCGAGTTCCCCAGTATATACGCAACTTCCCAAATTTTCTGAAGGTAAAAAACAGGGCAAAAGGTTGCAGTACATAATTGTAAAAGCATACTGGCTCGACAGCATTTGCCATGTGTCTTTCAGTTCTTAGCGTGGGACAGCCCTGCGGTGGTGGATGATTTTGTTGATCTTTTGCCCTCTTTTGTGACACCGGCTACTGCGTTGGAGCTTCTGCACAGTTTGTTAGACCTCCCCTGTCTCTCTGCTACTCTGCTCTTGCAACTCAGGTGCACATTTGATTGATGAACATCTTCCCGAAAATGTATACGGGTTTGTTTCAGGGCTAGTTTGTGCATGTTTTTTGATCCAGCATGTGTTCCAGGTCAACATTCCTTCCTATTTCTGATTCCGGAGGGCGTAGCTTGGCATTAATGGATGCATTCCGAAATCCAGCTTATCGAGGCTTGTTTCTTTTCCTACTCCGAAATGAAGCAGGGTCAGGTAATCAAACAATGTTGTGTTTTCATTCAAAATATTGTGGGTGGGAACTACTGTTGTAGGATGATAAAAAACTTTAACTCAATACGAAAAAAATGCTGATTATTTTTTTAAAACAATCTAGTATATATACACGTATATAAGTTAAAAAAAATATTTTTTTAAATTAACTCAGTGTTTTTTCGTTGGTGGTCCTTAATTATTCCAACAAAAAACATTTTACTTGCCCCTAAATTACAAGGAAAAGACATAGGAATGCCCCTAAAAAAAAATCATCAGCTATAATGACAGTTTGATTAGGGCAAGCTGTTACTACATGTTCTCATTTTTTATTCATTCAAAATGTGTCAAGATTAAGAAGAGTCTTTATTTTCAGCAAATCCAATAATATACTCATTTTTACTTGTAGCTTACAGCACCTTTAACAATTAACCCATTGTCTCCCAATCCAATTCACTTCAACTGGGAAGACTGGCTGTTAATACTCCTCTATTTGTTCATTCACCCCTTCCAGTCAATGTGAATTGGACGTCTATTGCTGTCAATAGGAGCCAATTAGTTAACAAAGAACATGCAAAAATATCTTTCATTGGTACCAAGAGTACTAAGTACTAAGTGAACTCATGATGTTTTTGGTGGCATGTACAGTGATAGTGCAAAAACAAAAATAACTCAATACCATAAATACTCCACCTAACATTGTATCATACAATCTTTTGATATCGATACTTCAATACTTTAGATAACCGTAGTAGGAAATGGGTTGATTGTTGACTACACAAGACTTATAGCCAACTGTTAATTCTACGGAAAGGTCACTAACAACTGTCTTGGTGCTCTTTTTGCACAGGTGACACGATTGACCGGCTGAGTACACTCCTTGAGCTGTTATCCGAGGCTGCCGATTGGTCGAGAGTCATTCAGTGCGCCCAGACCGTCCCCATTTTGCTCCACATTTTCTTCAACACAGTCGTCACAGTAAGGGAAAACTATTTTTTTATGGTTGCTTGCCCAACTTTTTAGTGAGCCAGTTAGGTTACTTGACTACTTGGTGGAAAGTGTATGCTTACAAATATGTCTATGTCATAGGTGGCTGACAAGAAGCTTTTGGGCCAAGTGATTCTGGTACTCTTGGAGAGAAGTAGCCTCCTCCTTAACATTCCTAAGTACATCACAGAGATACACAGGTAGCCACTACTACAAGAACAATGTGTTAATATCCCTGTGGTCATTGAAGTTTGCTTGTTTTGACACGAATGCGTTGTCTCTGCAGGGTGTTCAGCCTACAGCTTACGAGCTTGTGCAAGCTCCACCCCTCTCTGGTGATGGACCAATCCAATGAACTGCTAGAGTTTGCTGGAGCTACGTCCAACGTTTACAGCAAGCAAGAAATGTACACACACGTGGTAAAAAAAATTATTAAATCGATCACAATTTATGACTGATACTGTAATTGCTAGTTGACTGCATAGATTCAAGTTTTTAGATGCTTTTCAAATAAATGTATTCTAAATACGTTTGTTTTCAGGTTTTGGTGCTTGGCGAGTACCTGTCCGTGTCATATGACGCTCGCTGTTCCGTGAAGCTCATCACTTCCTGTTTTGAGACTTTGGAGGCAGTGTTGTTTGAGATCACATCATCTGCCCCACCACCTGGAGCCAGTTGCCCCGCCCCTCGCGTCATCACCACTCTGATAAGCGCCCTCGCCAAGCTGGCATCACGATCACATGACCTAATACCCAGGTCGGCTCAGGGAATATTGTATAGTATGAACTAGTTCTAATGGCATGTCAATCTATTAGGGTTGTCTCAAGTATTGAAGTATCGATACTGAATTGTTCTTTGCAATTTGATTGCAAGACTATCGATACTCAATTATTTGTGTTTGCACTATCACAGGTCAGCAGAAATTTGTTGTCATGGGGGTAAATTTCATTCTGAACTGCAGTAATCCCTCGATTATCGCGTCTTCACATTTCGCGAATTCACTGTTTGCGATTATTTTTCCGCTATTATTTAAATATATATATATTATTTTTGTTTAAAGTTCATAAAAATGTTAAAATCCATGCTGAAACTCGTAAGTGGAAGCCACTCTTGCTACTAGGAAAAAAGTTATAATATGGGCGACCCTACTTCGCGATTTTTCAATTATCGTGGCCATGTCTGGTCTACATTAACCGCGATATTCGAGGGATTACTGTACTCTTGATAATAATCGAGAATATTTTGGCATTTCTCATGTTAATTCATTGGCTTCCACTGGCAGGAGCAAATGAACTAATATTCTTCTCTCCTTCCCGTCCAATTGAATTGGAAAAGATGAACATTTATGGCTAGTTTTACCAATTGAAAGGAATTAGATATGTCAATGGAAGGCAATGAGTTAATTATTTTTACGTTTCTTACTTTCATTGGGGCATTCCAGGTCACTTTCTATTGATTTTTTTGTGTGTGTTGGTTTTGGAACACATAATGGTCACTTTCTGCGTACATGGGGGCATTCCTGGGTCTGTTCTACATTCTGGGTCACTCACTGCATGTCAAATTTTGGAGCAATTGGAGGATTCTATTTTTTGGAGGAGCAAAAACAATGACCACCAATTGAGAAGCACATTTTTTTTCTTCCTTATGTAGCATCAAAATTATTTGAGTATTGATATCAAGTTGAAAATGTTTGTATCGTGACAACAGTACCATCCATAATGTTTTTTTCTTTCCATAGGGTGTCCCTGTTTCTTTCTAAGCTGAAGAAAGTATCTAGTGGGGGGTCCGTTTCTTGGTGCGATGACGAAGAGGACCTTGCTTCCATAGTAACTCTCGGGGAGGAGTTGTGTGCCCTTTTGAAGACCCCCGGTGTAGCTCAGAGTGTCCTGAACCCACCACCTCACGTCACTTCACCACAGTGGCACCAAGACACCAACGTGGCTATGCCGCTCCAACTGCGAGCGCTCACCACACTCATGCAGGGGCACACGTCACGTTCTCAAAAAACGCCTACGTCTCCGTCACCCCATACAAGCATGTAAACCACTATCATTGTTCAGGCATTTTTTTTATTCCTGCCTGAAAGTACCTGCCAGCGTTTTGAAGTCAGGATGCTTTGACAGTTAGAGGAACAAAATTGTCCACTTTTCTCCTGTAGCACTTTTTGCAAATACTTGCCTAATTAGATCAAAGATGAACACTTATTAGTGTACAGGATTATGTCTTTATTTACTTAACTCATTGGCTGCCATTGACAGTGATAGATGTCCAAGCCATTTGATCTGTGAAAGAACAGATTTTGATTTGCTGCCACCCTCCCTCTATAAATAGATTGGACTACTAGTGTTAAACTAATTTGTATACAACGCAGAAGTATGATTGGACATCTAGCATTGTCAGAGGCACTAAAGAGTAAATGTAAACTTCAATTTCAATTTACAAAATAAATCACCTGATCTATATAAAAAGAACCAAATACAGACATTGACTAGTAGAAAGTGCATATATTATTGATAGAAATCTGGCAAAACATACAAAATAACAGTTGCAAGCAGCACTTTCCTCCATTTGTAAAGGAATCCATCTCCATCAAATCAATGTCATCACTAGTTTTTGCAGACTCGTTCTTTTTTTTTATTGTTAAAAATTACCACTACTAATAAGAGTAATTGAATATTTGTCAGACAAATTTGAACTGAACAGAATAACTACTTCTGTTAAATAGTGCTGCATAATATGACAATATATATCGCCAAAATGATTTAGAACATTCGATGGATGTTTTGCATAACTATTTTAATTGCCATAAGTAGACCTGTTCCTCCAGTATACATTTTGTCCAGCAGATTTGTGATGACTTGCTGCATAGGTGGTGTTCCAGAAACTGCACTACGGTACAACTTGTACCACCACCGGCCTCACAATGTCTTTAAGGACTCTCAATAGTTACCAAATTAGCGCTCCTTGCCAACTGCACGTGAGTAATGCATTGAATACAATTGAAAATAGAAACACATAATCCACACAGAACACAGACATTGCAATTTGTTCCAAAATCAATAGTAATTCATTAATGATGACAGTTTGCTAACTTAATACACAGCAGTCTTAAAATTAAAAACCAATCATGAGTATTAGTAAATAATCAGATGTCTTTACATTTAAGCATAATTATGGATGCTACTGTGATGCTATTGTTTATACCGGATAATTTTAGGCTGCAGCACTACTTGATACATTTATCTTTTGTGGCTGGTCAGTTTAATGTCATTTCAAAAATCAATTGAGTGGTGTAAAAGCTGTCATAATTGTTGTATTGTTTTCCACCAAATAATACAGAATGTATTCTATTGTGGTATATTGATATCATGAAATAAAATGGCCTATATCTTGATATCAATATTTTCCATATTGCACAGCACTACCGTACTTTGGTATTTTAGTTATTGATAACATTGAAAGTGAAATAGTGCTGAAATAGATATCAAATTTATAGTTAAGATTTATACTCTGCCTTAAAATTGCTTGGATGGAATCAGAATAGCATCCTCATGGGTATTCCACACACTAGAACTTGGTGCAAATAATGAAAGCTAAAACTCAGGAGAGTTCAATAAATGCTTTTGTTGTTGATATTCATCTCAAAGTTCTCATTTAACCAAATATTGGTCATCTGAACATAGTCGCAAATCAATATTGTACCTATAAGGTAATAAAACAAAGACTTCTAATATGATTGTTTCTCCCAAAATGATTATAAAAGCAGATTTAGTGATTCATATAAACACCTTAATGCCTGAATTTACATTTAACATACAGTATCCAGTACATCACAAAGCATTGGGGCGATACACTGTACATCATGATTACATAATTTTCTCCGGCCTTGTCTAGCTATGAATTTTTCAAATTTATTCATAAATTCATCTATTTATTTTGAAAGCTCAAATTAAAATATTTTCTCAAACTTTTTCAGTTTTTTTCTAGTTTAGGATTCTCTTTTTAGCTGCAATGTTTTTGGATGTAATTTTCTATAGTTTGTATAATACCATTCATGGCAGCTATTTATTAAAACCACTTTTTTTTTTACCTAGAGCATGTATTTTCCCAGGAAGCAACTTGGCAATTCTCTAAGTGTGTGACTGGATCGCCATCACCTGGAGATCTCCCTGGGAGGCTGAGGCAAGTAAAGATGGCTCAAGATGGCGTAGTAGTGAATCCCTGCTCCGGCTACCACGAAAAGATGCCAAATAGCATGCGCAAATGGGACACAGCCGTCGCTCTTGAAGAACACCACACCCGCCACATAGAAGACCCCTCCCACGGCGAGTTCACACACACCTTCATGGTCCCTCTGCAATATAGTAGTGTTTAAATGGGGGATATATACATTCAAAACAGGTCAATTTTTTAAAGAAAACAAACCAGCACTGTCAGATATTAAAAACAACATAAACGCCTGAACTTGAACAATACTGTTAAATATGCAGATGCCATCTTAGTCTACAAAATCTTCCAACACAAAGCCCCCCTCCACTGCAAGATTTTGTACAAAAAAAATTCCAACATATCAACAAGGGCTGGCTCTAGATGTGACTGTGTAGTTCCCTTTCAGCCAAAGCACCTTCCCTGTCCGCACCGCACATACCTGGAACTCAATACCAATTAATATACGTAAATTCCCATCTCAGAACCTCTTCGCCAATCATCTTAAAGCCTGGCTGTTAGATGAACAAAATTGCGATCATGACGCTGTCTAAATTGTGCTACGTGTGTGTGTGTGTGTGTGTGTATGTGTCTAGTGTGTGTCATCGTTTATCTTTTACCTACACAAGGGACTAAAGATGGAAATTACCCCACGGCTACAATCTTCCATATTTACATATATATGTTCATTAACATGAATATACATCTATTCGTTATTATGTGCTGTCCCTTATCGAATCAATCAATCAATCACACAGTGAGGACCGACCTGGGTTCGAACCCTAGAATTGTGAGGCTGATGCACTACCGAGCTGCCACATTTAATATCGTGTTTAAATTAAATTTTCAAAATTATGAACGTACAAATATTAATGTGTATTACACACAGTTCAATTGTAGATGAAGGATTTTGATCATGTAATATGGTTATTAGTGATGATTTGTAAAGGGAATATTGGGCCGAGATTGACGGGACTGTGTTGTGGTTGGACGGTTAGTCAGGTTTTGTTGTAAAGAATACGTTTTCCTCTTCCCTAAATCCTTTTTACAAGGTTTTTCACATAGGGACGGACATGAAGCAGAACTTTTCAGCATCAGTTTTTGAGTTTAATGAGCATATCACTCACTCCCTTACATACGACTCGCCAATGAGCATTCCAAAGTTGCCATCTGCAAGTTTTTTTTGTCTCTGAAAGCAGCTCAGGGCATGGCACAATGGCAGGAAGCATGCTGCCATGGTTACAGGAGTTTTTTTTTTCATTTTTGAAAGAAAAATACAATATGCTCCAAGCTACTTACCATAGACAGGATGACCAGAGCAGGAACAGCTCCCATGGCCACATACCCCAGCAACTCTACCAGCTTGTACCTACCCAAGGAAACAACAGAAGGACAATGTCTCAGTCGTTTAGCTTTCTCAGTCATTTGGTTCTGCCTAAACTGTGACAGAATATTTATTACTGTAACCATCCTAGAGAATTTTTTTTAATGTTACCTCTCATGGAAGAAGAAGACATAGATGGACCCGAAAAAAGCCATGACCCAAATCAGCCAGCGCATGTGGCAAGCCCACAGGCCCAGTTCCCTCAGCATCAACCTGTCCGCACACGTCAGGCAAACGTCACAACAACTCGGCCGTGACCTGGTTCACCCGTCACACCACTTCATCATCTTATTTGTCTTATTAACAGACCTACCAGGGAGAGTAGGAGGCCGCTATGAAGAAGTAGATGGCCATCCGGTCACACATGTGGAAAATCTGCTCTACCATTCTGCAAACGAGGTAAAAAAAAGTTGGAAAAAAAAAGATATTCCAAGTGTGATGCATACTACAGTAAATATAACAGTGACACATCCATACCTGTCAACCTCTGCCGATAACTGCCCTTATAAATGATTATGATTCGCCTTACAAACCCCCAAAAAACCTTACAAACACCGTACGACTCGTACGGTGTTTGTAAGGTTTTTGGGGGGTTTGTAAGGGGAATCATAATCATTTATAAGGGCAGTTATCGGCAGAGGTTGACAGGTATGCACATCTTACACACAGCATTTACTAATTATTAGGAAGATGAGGAAAACACATCAAGAATGAGCAGCACATTTTGTTCCTTGAGTTTAAATCTCTTGAGACGCAGTGATACTGTTATGTAATGTTAAAGCAAGCGGAATAAGAACAGAACTGTAAATACACAAAGGCACTGGAATGATTCACGTTGATAATCCACTCAAACCTTCATAATCGCTGAAAGAAAAACACCATCGACTTAAAAAAAAATCCTGTCAACTACTAGGCTATTTGCACAGTCAGATGTACCCTATTGAGTAATTTAATTACTTTTCAGAAACACTGGAAAATGGAAAGGAATTATGTTCTGCTTCCAAGGCATTTTTAACTACCGTATTTTCACAACTATAAGGCGCACGTAAAAGTCTTACATTTTCTCCAAAATAGACAGGGCGCCTTATAATCCAGTGCGCTTTACATATGGACCTAAAATTGTTATCACGATAAAATAAAATAAATCAGTCGATAGGGTACACCATCCTCTACAGCTCTCACAACTACGACAAGCAGCCCCCGACTCTATTTTCCCTGTAGAAAAAGTACTGCGCAGTGACTGCTGGGATATGTAGTTCTTTTGTCAATACACCTAATGGATTGTGGCCTGTATACATCGACATCAACACAGCTTTACGAAGCATGGAAAGCAGCGTTGGAAAAGTTACGCTAGCTGCTAGCTACTATTTGCGAATGGATTGTGGCCACCTGGACGAACGTATAAAACTCAGCGTTTTCGATGACTCATTTGGACAACTGTTCAATTCGGACACAGAAAATGAGAACTTTGATGGATTTGTGGGTGATGATGATGTGAGTACATTGTAAAATGGCTAAATAAAGTACAACCGAACTCAGTTTTGCTTCCGTTGCCTTTTTAAAAACGTGTTTTTAGCATGTGGGTGTAGCGTGTATGTTTAAGCTGGTGTATGTTTTGCCATGCCTGGCTGCGTCTATAAAAACGGTGCGTCCTTTGTGTGTGTAAAATACAGAAATAGCACTCGTTATTGACACTGCGGCAAAAAATACGATGTGCCGTATAGTCGTGAAAATACGGTACAAAGAAATGTATTCATAATAGTCCTGTAAGAGATATATATAACAATGTAAATTTTTCTATTGAGATTTTACATCTCTATCCTTATATTCGCTATGAATAGACCTGTTCCTTCAATGCACTTTTTGGTTCAATGCACTTTTTGGTTCAAGATGTCCATACCTCCCTAATGGATCCCTCTGCCAACCATACAAGAGTAATGCTTGCAAGACAATTGGAATTAGCAACACATAAACCACACAGAACATGGACAACACAATATGTTCCATTTTTAATTCACTTATTATTCATATTCCTTTTTATTATTTTAGTCATTTTCACTTTTGCTTATCCGCACGACAGTTGTGGGGGGTGCTGGAGCCCATCCCAGCTAACAATAGGCAGTAGGCAGGGTACACCCGGAATTTAGTTGGTGGGAGGGCTCGCAGCAAATGAACAAGGGTTGATTCGCTGCCACCCTCCCACTTCTAATGGATTGGACAGCTACTAGTAAACCCCCTTTTGAATTCACAGCAGAAGGGTGAAAAGAGACACATAATTGGATGTCTTTGATGTCTTTTGTGAATGTTGCAGAATCATTGCAACCAGGTCACATCTGTTGTTTACCTCGACACCTTTGGCTATGTCATAATTAACAGTATAATGAGCAAACTGTGTGTGCATTTGGGAGCACAAACATTCGCATCTGGCAAATCATGACACACATGTACCACACAAAGACACGCACACACCTGAGGTGGCTGATTTTCCAGGCAGTAGCATGGAAGAGTGTTGAGGTGACAAAGAGGCCTGTGAGTCCGCTGCCATAAAGCCAGGCAGCAATGCGATGCCATAGGTCCCCTGACAGGAAGTACAGCACAGAACCACCCACCAGGCTTGGTAGAATCCATAACTGTCAAGAGATCCATAGTATATATTTTTATTGACCCTTGTGAGGATAAGCGGTTCACAAAATGAATGAAGAGTCATCTAAGTAACATACCTGTCAACTCATATGTTTTTCACGTATTTTATACGTTTTTTGATCGTTTCAAATTGTGTATGCCGTACGTCAGGGGTGTCAGACTCGGGTTGGTTCGCGGGCTGCTTTAACGTTAACTTGATTTCACGTGGGCCGGACCATTTTAGATATAATATTTAGATATTTTTTTTATAAATGGATTAAAGGAACTGGATTAAAAGCCCTGAATATTCCGTTTTTTATAGATCTAAAACAATGTTTATTTTAGCTTTTTTTAATATATTTTTAGATTTTACAAAATGATTTTTGAACTAAAAACACAGAAAAAATTACAATTATTGATTTAAAAGGGGGAACATCAGGAAATTTAATATACATCTATACTCTTCATTTTAATTTGATCCTAAAACAGAAAGTCGGCACTCATGATTTTCTTTCCCGGGCCACACAAAATGATGCGGCGGGCCAGATTTGGCCCCTGGGCCGCCACTTTGACACAGGTGCCGTACGTTTTTTGTAAAACCGATCTCGTTTTACCCATTTCGGCTCTAATCCACATCGTCTCATTCACTGGTAGCCGACTGCTAATAGTATTGTCATGCTTTAAGCATGATATCCGCACGTGCATTCCCCTTTCACCTGTCCGCTTTTTCACTAAATAAATATATCCCGTCAGAAAGCCATCCACTTTGGAGAAAATTTTAGACTTTTACGTGCGCCCAATGTGAGTAAATATGTGCCGTGTTGGATTTGTACCTTGTTTTTTTTTATTGCTTATTAAAGGGAATTACAATCATAATTAAGGGGGGCAATTGGCCGAGGTTGACAAGTATGAAGTAAAGCTGTCTATGCATTTTTCCATAGTCTTTATTCAGTACATTTTAATGACCATATGTGTCTTACATTAGTACTTTGTGTTCACTCTTAAAACAATCCACGATTAGTTGTCCTACTATTAAAGACGAAGTGTGCTGGTTTGTCAAAATTATCGAAAGTATTGCAGTATCAATACAAATACAGAGATATTTATTTTTGTAGCATCAGGTATCACCAGAAATGAGTTGTCCCGGGGTAAATTGGATTTTACACTACCCTAAAAAGTGATTTTCCACATTCCTTGTTAACTGTCATTCATTTGCCCCTCCCATTTAAAAGGAAATGGACGTCAAACCCAGTTGAAAAAAATTGAATGTTGTGTCATTGGAAATGGTAGCTAGTGAGTTCATTTTTGGTCGCTTCCTTGTTACTTTTAGGGTACTTTTTGTTGGTTTTGTGTCACTTCCTGTACATTTTAGCACAGTGAAGATCACATCCGGTCCATTATGTATCTTTTCCTGTTGACTTTAGGGCTTTTCCATATCACTTCCTGTTCATTGGTTACTTCCTGATGATATTGAGGCATTTCCCTGTCACACCCGATTAAATTTGGATTATTCCTGGGTACATTTTGGGTAAAATTAAAAAAAAATCCAAAACAACAGCAAAGACAAACTCCAAAATTGGAGCATTTTACACATTATAATTCATGTAAGGCCTTAAATGCTTTTCTGGCATGGTTAAAATTCCTGTCCCTATCCCTGCACAACTGCATTTTATGGCGAATGATCTCATACTTTACGCAAGGCGAACATGTATGTTGCCGCTTGTGATACCTGGCTCGCCTTTCACTTGTTGCGTGAGGTTTAACTGTCAGCACGATCGCTTTCTCCCTGCTCACTTCCATCTTTCATTCACTCATTCTGCCCACAAGGCCAAAAGCGTGCAAGGATTACAGCAGATTAGGGAACGCCACAGGCTGAATCGCGGATTATGGCCCACTGTCCCAAGCAGAGAGCCCCAAATCCTTACCCTTTTGCCTCAATCCTTTGCATCTTTTTCAAGGATTGCACTTTACTGATATCACTCAGCAAAAACAGACTTAGGAGTCATGGAAATAGATGAAATAAATATCAATGAGTTGCAACTAGTATGGAATTCCAGGTTTTTACTTGTGTGATGATTGTTTTTGTATGACTTACCGCGTGTGTAGCACAGTTGGCAGCATGTTCATATTCAGTCGGTTGGTACCTCTTATTGGATGGAACCCTACAATTCATAAACCTGACAGAGGAAAGAAAATATGTTTGCGTTTTAGTAGTGAATTTTGTTTATTACTTGGTTATGTTATCACATGCGTGAGAGGATGTGATTGTTGAGCTCATTCATGAAGGATTTAAATGCTGCTAATCCACATCACGTTGTTGGAATTTTACCATGCCTCATCGTTACGTTGCAAAGTGTTTTGCCTTGGTGACTGCTGATGTCAAAATCAATTTATGACATAATGTGCTTAACGGTATGTTTATTATTTTTGTCATTTAAATCTGTGCACCCTTTGACTCCTAATATGTTACTTAGAATGTAATTCCCATACATCAGCATACTAACATACACACCAAATAAAGAGGAAAATATTACAACATAAAAAATGAACAGTATTTTGAAATTGGGAGTTACTTTTCTGTCCTCCGTTCTAGAATGAAATGATATGTCAATTTAGTAAAATATAATTACAGCATCTTTATTCCAATATTTATCATTCTCCTACCACTACAATTAATTGACAACCAAATTATTATAGCCTAAAATCAGATGGGATTCTTCCCACTGAACCGTGATCTGGGTGAGGAAAATTACTTCATGGAAAATTAATTCCTAAATACCGTAATTTTCCAGACTTTTCTCTACAACTTCCCCCCCCCCCCCTTTTTACAGGCTAAAGAGCTGCATGTCTTCATTTTTTTTCTTTTGGTTTATAGTGCAAATAAAATCTTGCCAGACTTGATAGTTAGGTTCGGTTTAAACTCTAAAAATTACATTATGTTAGTAAATTATTTAAAAGGTCTGTCAAACTCCTAACTAACAACAATTCAAAACCAACGTCTTACATCAAAATCAATTTCCCGATAATCAATATATCATAAATATCATCTACACATATTCTCATCAATATTTTCATAATCAAAAATGTATTACAATAAACTGTATCAGTCTAGTCTTGAATGTGAATGGGATTTTTGTCTAGATAAATCACAGGGAAAAGAAACACATCTGGGGATGTTAAAAAAAAACCACATTTAATGCAGCAAGATGAACACATCCACAGCGCAAGCTTTACCCAGGGCCACAGGTGCGTCTGTGTGGGTCAGCTGTGTTATTTAATTACACACAGTGAGCATTGCAACGTTCACAAGCATGCTGGCAAGCAACCTTCTTGCCCCGAGCACACCTACAGTATTTCTGTTTATTGTAACCATTGTTTCTACTACATTCAATGACCCCTAAATTTTTGTATGAAACACAAAAACCCTCTTCTGGAACACCTCTGTATTATGTACTGAGTGGAAAGCCTTTATGCATGAAAGAGGATGTTACAATGTAGATGTTTTAAATCACAATATTGATATGCCATGTTATAAAGCATTTTTAATTATTAGGTGAGAATTTATACAAAAAAATAAGACAGTTTCTCTCCCATTCACTGGATATCTGGATTTACATTAAACTGACCTACCACAAATGTTTTATGCATCAAGTAGTGCTGCAAACTAAAACTGTACAGGGTAAACAGAAGCAACGCAGTAGAATACATATTTTCCCCCAAATTTAAAAAAAATGAACGAGCGATTAACCTAAGGCGGCCCAGCGCCTAAGTGGTTAGCGCGTTGGGCTTACAGTTCTGGGTTCAAACCCAGGTCGGTCCACGGTACTCGGACGTTTCGTCGAAAGACGTTTGGTCCCCAGACGTTTGGTCGACCGGACGTTTGGTCGACCGGACGTTTGGTCGACCGGACGTTTGGTAGAACGGACATTTGGTCGCCAGGTTGTTACTGTTGAAACCAGCTCTCAAAAGTATAATCATGAGAGAGAGAGAGTGAGTTTAATATCTAAATATCTAACATCAAAATATCAACAGTAAACTCTGTGTCATAATTTGACAGCGAGCGAACCCGGCGACCAAACGTCCGTTCTAGCAAACGTCCGTTCTACCAAACGTCCGTTCTACCAAACGTCCGTTCTACCAAACGTCCGTTCTACCAAACGTCCGTTCGACCAAACGTCCGTTCGACCAAACGTCCGTTCGACCAAACGTCCGTTCGACCAAACGTCCGGTCGAGCAAACGTCCGGTCACGCGGTCCACCTGTGTGGAGTTTACATGTGCCCGAGCCTGTGTGGGTTTCAAGCAGACAGACAACCATTTATGCTCATATTCAAAGCTGGGGTAATTTAGGGTATTCAACCAGCCTTCCATGCTTGTTTTTGGGATGTGGAAGAAAACGGGAGGACGCAGAGAAAACCAACATGAGCTCAGGGAGAACATGCAAACTCCACAAAGGAAGGCCCAGACCTGGGATCAAACCCTCACACCCAGGACTGTGAGGCCAATGTGCTAACCGCTTGGTCACTGGGCCGCTCAATGGGTGTTGTGAATACTATGCTGGGGGTCAATAAGTTATTGAAGGGAAATATTAAACTGTGCAATCAGAACTGCTTGGTTTAAAAAAATAATAAAATCAAGTATGGGCTTTTGTTTTCCCATACTGCCCTGTTTTTTTTTCTGGGAGCTTTTATGGGGCTATCAATGGACCTGAGTGTTGCACTGTGATGTCCTCTAATTGCTTGTGACGGAATTGTGCGTGTGAGTGTGTTTGTGTAGTCGGACTGAAGGGAGGCAAAGACTGATCAGAGGAGACATTGTTGTCATCATCAGCGAGACCATTCTCTTCTTTGGTTTGGGTACACACTGTCCCTTCTTTTGTACTGCACACACTGCAAATGCCGAAAGGTGCGTGTGAGTGAGTATATGTGTGTATTTCTCGCATAATATAGTGTTTGGCTCTAATAACGCATTTCAGCACATTCCATTTATTGGATTGGATAACTTTATTCATCCCGTATTCGGGAAATTTCATTGTGACAGTAGCAAGAAAAGGCATAGTTATAAGTTAGAATAGGATCGATTACATTTAAACTGTGTGTACTTGTGTGTGTGTGTGTGGGAGGAGGGGGTTATTTGGGTCCTGGGTGAGTACTTTTTTCCATTATTGCTCAAGTTCATCTCCTCTGGGACTCAAACTCTGATTCTCACAATCATTTTATCGCTAACTCTCTTGTGCCCACAACTTTAAGTGCATGAGGTTCGCTTACATTTATGTAATATTATGCTCTTGTCAGGGGCGGCCCAGTGGGGCGAGTGTTTAGCGCGTCGGCCTCGCAGCTCTGGGGTCCTGGGTTCAAATACAGGTCACGTCCACCTGTGTGGAGCTTGCATGTTCTCGCCGGTCCTGCGTGGGTTTCCTCTCACATTCCAAAGACATGCATAGTAGGCTGATTGAACACTCTAAATTGCCCCTAGGTATGACTGTGAGAGTGAATGGTTGTCCGGCTCCTCATGCCCTGATTCAGGGTGTCCCCCGCCTCTAGCCCGGAGTCAGCTGGGATAGGCTCCAGCACCCCCTGCAATCCTAATGCGGATAAAGCGGTTCAGAAAATTAGATGAGATGAGATGAGAAGCTCTTGTCATTTTTTTTCTTGTCCCATTTTCTCCATTGTAAAAACAAACAAGCAAAATTCAAAATTAGAAATTTTTTTAAAATACCGGCAGCTATGGTTGCCAGAAATCTATTTTTCTTTTAATTAATATGTGTTTAAATTGAGTTATATATTATTTTACAGTAAATTCCAGCCTTTTTTGCTTTTAGTTTTTTTTTAAATAATGTAGCTTTAGATTTGTTAGAGGTTTTAGGACTGCGTTCCTGGTCCATATAGGTGTGATTTTTGGCTTTTAATTGTCTACGTCACACGTGTCAAAGTGACGGCCCGTGGGCCAAATCTGGCCCGCCGCATCGTTTTGTGTGGCCCCAGGAAATTAAATCATGAGTGCCGACTTTCTGTTTTAGGATCAAATTAAAATGAAGAGTATAGATGTATATTAAATTTCCTGATTTTCCCCCTTTTAAATCAATAATTGTATTTTTTTAATCATTTTTTTCTATGTTTTCAGTTCAAAAATAATTTTGTAAAATCTAAAAATATATTTAAAAAGCTAAAATAAACATTGTTTTAGATCTGTAAAAAAATGAATATTCAGGGATTTTAATCCAGTTCTTTTAATCCATTTATTTAAAAAAATCGAAATATAATATCTAAAATGGTCCGGCCCACATGAAATCGAGTTGACGTTAACGCGGCCCACGAACCAACCTGAGTCTGACACCTCTGGTCTACGTCATAACTTAAAATTCATAAAATTATTATAAAATTTCAAGAGGCATGTGTATATGTTTTACATCCAATGCATGTAATGTTATTGTTGTCAGACTGTGTACTAAGGGTGCGTATTTCTGGTACCTAAAAATACAATTGGTTACACATGGCTCACGATTATCTCACATTATGACGATGACAATTTACGATATTCTACGATATTAAAGAGAAAACAAACAACAACAAAACATTAAAGAGAAAACAAGCTGTTTCTTATTGGAAAACTGCAATGTTTTATTTTTGGCAATGTCACAGACAACCAGTCAAATTGTGTTTTTCCTGTATTTTATACGTTTTTTGATCATTTCAAATTGTGTACTTTGTATAACATCTTTTGACCGGGATTTTTTAAGTATGTTATTTGTAAAACCAATCTTGTTTTTCCCATTACGGCTCAAATCCGGATCGTCTCGGTCAATGGTAGCAGAAGAAAACGTCATTGTTGACTGCTAATATTGTCATGTTTTAAGTATGATATGTGCATGCACATTCCCATTTTCACTATATAAATATAGTGTGTCAGCAAGCAAAAGACCCAGACAGTCAAACTGTCAGTGTCATACTGCGATATATGCAGAATATTGAATTTAGTGCATACTGATTGGGCACCCCGTCCACTTTGGAGAAAATTTAAGACTTTTCAGAGCGCCCTATTTGAGTAAATATGTGCTGCGTTGCATTTGTATGTTTTTTTATCGCTCAATAAGGGAAATTGCAATCGTTAATAAGGGGAGCAATTGACCGAGGTTGACAGGTATGCAGTCAAAAAATATAGTCTTCTCCCTAACTTTGAGAATATTTCATTTCTGTGTGTGAAAACAGCAATACATATAACTGTGGACCCCCAAGTTAGGACATTAATCTGTTCCAGAGTTGGGATTGTAAGGCAAAATCATCGTGTGGGGGGGCAAAGCAATTATTGTTTTAATCATGGAATTAACGTTTGAATTAAGCAATTAGTTTAAATTCATGGTTGAGTGCCATTGGGCACTCTGGGTTCAATTCCCACTCAGTCCTGGTGGGATTGTGAGTGTTTGTCCGATTCATTGCGCCTTGTGATTGGCTGGCAACCAATTTGGGTTGTCCCCCGCTTCCTACCCATGTTTGGCTGGGATAAGCTCCAGCACCCCCCGCGATACTTGTGTGAATAAGCGACATGGAAGACGAATGAATGAATGTTAGCAAATGATGACACAATGTAACCAAAATGTCAAATGAGATGCATAAAGTAATTAATTTGCTGTTAAGGAAAATACTTGAACAAACAGTGAACAGGAACCAGTAACTACATGTTACTACATGATGTGTGTGTGATTGTGAGTGTGAAAGTATGCCCTATAACTGACGGGCGACAAGTCTAGGGTGTGGTCCCCCTTACGGCAGGAGTCAGCGGGGATAGGCTCCAGCACCCCGCGATCCTGATAAGTATAAGAGGTGTTAAAAATGAACGAGTGTTCGTCCTCTGGCCAAAATGCACCCTCCCACCAATGTGTTTAGCACTAGCAGACAAATTTCTTTTTTAAAATCAACTTTAGAGTGTTAGTATGTGCTATAATCAGTGTGGCTTTCTGGTTTATTATAATTAATAATAATAATTTTATTAATTTGATTTCTTGCTGTTGTATTCATGTATACCCATCTCATCTCATTTTCTGAACCGCTTTATCCTCACTAGCATCACGGGGGGTGCTGGAGCCCAGCCCAGCTGACTTCGGGGCAGAGGCGGGGGACACCCTGAATTGGTGGCCAGCCAATCGCAGGGCACAAGGAGACAAACAACCATTCACGCTCACATTACCTAGGGGCAATTTAGAGTGTCCAATCAGCCTACCATGCATGTCTTTGGAATGTGGGAGGAAATCGGAGTACCCGGAGAAAACCCACACAGGGCAAATGCCACAAAGGTAGACCGATCTGGATTTGAACCCAGGTTCCCCACTGTGAGGCCGCCCCTGTTTTATTATAATGAATAATAATTGTATTAATGTGTTTATTCTTGCTATTGTATTCATTTATACATACATTCATAATTGTATTTAAAAACATACAATAATGATAAATCCTAATGTACAAAAAATACGATGATATTTACAAGTTTTTTTATAATGACTAAAAATAGTCTTGCACTATAAGGCATTATAAAAATCAACTTTAGAGAGTGAGTGACAAGGGGCTGTAATTAGGGTGTAGTTCTGTTTTGATTCATTTTAATATATTAATTTAGGTTTTATTACGATTGTATTAATGCATGGATATATTTTTAACGGATTAAAAAAGAAAATCCAATAATAACATCATTCTTTTTGAATGCTGTTTTTTTAAAATGACCAACAATAGTCGATTTAATAACGAAAATCCTGACTCTATGTAGCTTTAACAAGCTGTCAACTTTTAAATGGCTGTCCACTATAGTGTCCTCTGTTCTTGAAAGACTTAAATTAACGGTGTGTGTACTTTTTACATGAATTGTTTGTGTGGCAATAACGCAAAAACACAACACACTAGGGTAGGCGGAATTTTATACACTTCAAGAAAAAAAAGTGCAATTCCAATGCACAATCGCGAATTACCACACATACCTAACTAATGTACACCAATCCTTGGGAAAAAAAGAGCATTTTTCTCCGTCGTTACCTTCCAAAAGTGGTCCCCTTCAAGTCCATTTTGTGCGCGCGCGCGTGCGAGTCTCCTTCTACGGGTTCCCCATTCCGGATGTCCCACCGCCGTGCACTCAAACATAAACACATAAATCCAGTCGAGCTAACAACAACCTGTAGGTTCGATCCGGCAAATCAAAGTGTCTGCTATGCCACTACAACACTTGAACGCAACTTTTTCGCCAGCGTGAGAACGTACACGTGCTGCATTCCTTTCAGCAAGCTTGTGTGGTGGACTTGTGGGTGCGCGCAGAGTTCTGTGCAGTCTCAGATGTGCTTGCAGGATGTAATCCCTCCTCCCCTCTCCTGGCTGATGATAACGCAAGCAGCCAACCACCACTCCTCCCCATTCAATTTATCTCCTCCCTCAATTCTGAACTGTATTTTAGCTGTAAATATTTGCAGACGAAACACAGGGCAATAGACAATAAGGACCCCCTTAAAGTGGAACAGAGGACTTGCAACCAAACTCAAACTGTTACCCTCATAAGCATTACAAGTGGAAGTTTCATAATTCTATTATGTTTAAATGGTCACCAGATGAGGGGTCCTGGGTTCAGGTCCAGGTCGGTCCACCTGTGTGGAGTTTGCATGTTCTCCCTGGGCCTGTGTGGGTTTTCTCTGGGTACTCCGGTTTCCTCCCACATTCCAAAAACTAGGCTGGCTGGACACTCTAAATCACGTGTCAAAGTGGCGGCCCGGGGGCCAAATCTGGCCCGCCACATCATTTTGTGTGGCCCGGGAAAGTAAATCATGAGTGCTGACTTTCTGTTTAGGATCAAATTAAAATGAAGAGTATAGATGTATATTACATTTCCTGATTTTGCCCCTTTTAAATCAATAATTGTATTTTTTAATCATTTTTTTCTGTGTTTTTAGTTCAAAAATCATTTGGTAAAATCTAAAAATATATTTTAAAAAGTTAAAATAAACATTGTTTTAGATCTATAAAAAACTGAATATTCAGGGCTTTTAATCCAGTTCTTTTAATCCATTTATTACAAAAATCGAAATATATCTAAAATGGTCCGGCCAACGTGAAATCGAGTTGACGTTAAAGCGGCCCGCGAACCAACCTGAAATATTACGACGGTCATTCAATAAAAAAGGTGAATTTTTCAGTATAAATACTTTTAATACAGATAGTATCTTTATAATTTTATGATACAGGGTTTTTTGTGTGCACGAGCTTCCGTATTCCCTTCGTTGTAAAAATCTCTGAACGACGTCTCAGTCAGTCGCTAACAAAACTTTTGACTTGATCGTCACTTTCAAAATTTGTCCCAACTACTGTGAACTGCTAAAGCAGGTCAAGAAAGACATGAAGAACAAACGCAGGGGTCATCAGTCAGAACGAGTCATCTTGCAACATGACAACGCAAGGCCTCACACAGTAGGCCAAACAATTCAGACCATCAACTGGCCTGGGAACTACTCCCTCATCCCTCTTACAGCCAAGACCTTATCCAAAATGTACAATAAATTGCTCCAGAATCTCCCCAAATTTGCAGCGAGTGACAATAAAAATGAGCAAAAATTGACCTAGACGTGAATTGAATTGAAAGTGTGGCGGCCTGGTAGCGCGAGTGGGTAATGTATTGGCCTCACAGCTCCGTGTGCGGTCGATTGGTCGCCGGTCTTTTGGTCGCCGGTCTTTTGGTCGCCGTCTTTTGGTCGCCGGTCTTTTGGTCACCACGACCGCGACAACGGGCGACCAAAAGACCGGCGACAAAACAAGGTAAAACAACACGGTCTACGCATCAATAAAAGCCAACAATGGCCATGAGCAGTTTCACTGAGCCGACATGTGAGTGTATAAGAGTTTGTATGTAGTACATGCGTTGTCCCTTTAAGAAGCTACGTCAGTCAGGGTCCAGGGTCAAGTTCTCCAACAAAAAACAATACAATTTGGAGCTTTTCTTTAGCCTAATAATTACTAAGGCATTAAGTATGACAAAATAGTAATTTGTAGTTTGTATTTAGGGAATTTGAGCAACGATTTAAATAGCAATTATCACTTACCTTCCGGGCGACCAAAAGACCGGCGACCAAAAGACTGGCGACCAAAAGATCGGCGACCAAAAGACCGGCGACCAATCGACCGTGTACCTCACAGCTCTGAGGTCCTGGGTTCAAGTCCAGGTTGTTGTTTATATATTTATTTATTTATTTAATAGTACTTTTGAGGAACTGGATGCCCTGTTAACAGATTTGCTACCATTGACAGTGCTAGATGAACCAGAGTTACTTTTAAAATAAGCTGTTTTTACTTTGACCACACATAACATTAGAATATTATTCCTTAAAATCCTCAAATGAAGAAACATGTCAACAACTTTCATACCCACAAGTGAGTTTTAATATTTTTGTAAAATTATTCAATGGCTGCCATTGATAGACATGAAATCCATTTTTTTCTGGGAGGGCTGGAATCGATCAAATGATCACTATCACTTTTTACCATCAATGATGCAGAAACATGATCCTTCCATAATACAGCCTAGTTTGAATAAATTTGAAGTCTATGAATGTTCATATTGACAAACTCCAACAAGCTCAAATTTAAAGTAGGTCAATGTCAAGCCATTTAATTTGAACTGAGCTTAAATTGTAATTAATGTTTAATGTATTATTTATTAAGGAAAGCTTTATACTCATGTTGAACAAAGATCATTTTCTGCTTGTTTTTATCATTACATTTTTCTTATTCCCTTTTTTTTTAGCTTCTAGCACTTTAATGATTTTGCAAATTCAATGTAGGCGTTCAGCCAAAATGTCCTGCATTTGTGTACATGCCCTCAGTAATGTGAACTCAGGAAATAGGCAGACTGCAATGGAAAATTAAATATTATCCAACAACTAACCGAATCCCTTGTGTGAGGTTTGTGTGTGAGGCTTAACAGACACATTATGCAAAGGCTTTATGCTTCAAACAAATAGGTTTATACATTTAACTCGGACTGTATTTACTGATAAAACAGACTATGTCAAACAATGGGCAAACAAGTACATATAAAGTATTGTAAATGTTATAGATGGTGACCGAGTTATAGTGTTCTATCAACACAGTTTATTTATTCATGCAGATGCAGTTATGGCTTGGACAGCTTTGCTTTCTATTTCAGAAGACGTATTTACCTGGAAGAGAATGTAAACCATCATGTTGGAAGTTTGCCAGTGCCTACAAACCTCTAGAGCAGGGGTCGGGAACTGTTTGGACAGAGAGAGCCATAAACAATTCCTATTTTCAAATGTTATTCCTTGAGAACCATAGTCAGAATTTAAAAGTCCAAATACATGAAAATGTTTGCCTTTTTTTTGGTCATTTCACCACTTTTAAAGTCGAAAAAGTCTCTGAATTCTTTGGACAACATAGTTACGCTGTTGCTAATCAATGAGGGTCAATTAGATTATGCATGCAAAAAGGTCTAATTAAAAATATATATAATTAAAACGTTGCTAGAGGTAATGTCAACGCCACAGTGTTGACGGGACGCTCCTATTGGTCCATTCGGACTCGGCTTTCTCACCATATTTTAGTTCACAGGTTAGCGGAGAACCCCAAGCACCCGTCAAAAGAGCCACATGTGGTTCCTGAGCCATAGGTTCCTCATGCCTGCTCTAGAAGAACCCTAAAATTAAAATGTACAAAAGGACACAACTGTCACAGCCTACACAATTCAATAGTCAATACACTTAGAAAAATAAAACAAAAATCATGATAGTTGTCTACTCTTAAGTTTGAATCTCTTCCTTTTCTTTTACTACTATTTCTGTAGTCTGTTGACTATACCCTTAATAAGGGGAATTGCAATCATTAATAAGGGGAGCAATTGGCCGAAGTTGACAGGGATGCAAATTATCAAAGCAAATATTGTACAAAGTATGTGACTGAAAGCTTAAAAATAGTGTTTATTTTTGTGATTGAATTAAATATTAAATGGCATGATGTGAGTATTTCCCTACCCCAATCTTAAACTTATCATACAGTAAAGTTTTAGTTTTCTGTAATACCATGTGTCGACGGCAGATAGCGCTGTAGAAAGGAGTTCGGTGGTCTGTGTTTGAACTTTGTATGTATATATTTATTCATTAGAGCAGATATTCTCTAAGATAATACATTTTGAATACGTTTAAACGGGTACTTTACCCACCACAGTTCGAAAGGGGTTTTCTTTTTATCTTTACGAGCGATAATAACAAATAAAGGTGTTTCGGTTCCTTTAAGACAGCTCCATGGTTTTGGCTACGCGCATGCGCAGTTAGGTTAAGCAGCAATTCCTCAATGAAAAACAACAACAATCCTTTTAGCATTGCTAGTGCTAGTCTGACCAGGCAATGGTGCCTTAAATCGCAATCACAAGTCATCCTCAAACACTATCATAACCAGGCCAGCTGCTTCAATTCCCCCCAGTAATTTCTACGTCGATGGTGCCGGGCTCATGAACTTGGCCAGCCTAAGCGGGGACGCGGGCGGAAGCCAGCTCCTCTTCGCCAACTTTAACCAGGACAACACGTAAGCCAGGGCCGTGCCAAATGCGGGGCCGGGCGGGGAAGAACATAGGCAGGCTCCGGGCAATGTCCGGTGCTCCGGTGGGCCGTGCTTTCGAGTTAGCTAGCGTCATCTTGCTTTTGGGCAGCTTTTAGGCTCGTTTGGCGGCATGACAATGCTCGACGAAGCCGCGTTTGGCTGTCTTTTCTATGAATGTTAAAGCAAATACACGATTTTTTCTCGTTATCTGATTCTAAAGGCGAACCTCGCCTTATATTGGTCCTTATGCTAGGATAACGTGAAGTTGTGCTACCTTTAGCAACATATGCCACACATCAAAATGTTCAGTGTTCCACGTGTATTTAATTAATGGTTCTGGTGCCAGCTTTTTCACTTTGTGGTTTTACACATTCGATTACTTTGTATATGTTGAGTTCGACAAAGTTTAGTGGGTTGACATGTAGTAATTGTTTTATTTACTTGACCCTGTTTGTATCAGATTAGGCTATTAAGAACAGATTCTCATTTACAATGTCGACGTGGCTGCCAACAACAGCCAAACGTGATCAAATAAAAGCAGACCCTTTTTCAACAAAACACTGCTAGAAATACAGCATATGCTAGTTTCTGCACCATTAAAACCGGTACACAAAATAGGCAGCAAATTCTACAGGGATCTGATGGATTTGTTGCGTTTTGGAACTGAACCGTATATCCTCACAAAGATCGCGAGGGGTGCTGGAGTCTATCCCAGCTAACTATGGCACCAGGCGGGGGATATTCTGAATCGGTGACACAAGGAGACGGACGACCATTCTAGCTCATACTCATACCTAGGGGCAATCTAGTGTTTTCAAAAACCCTACCATGCTTGTTTTGGGGATGTGGGAGGAACCCAGAGTACCCGGAGAAAACCCATGCAATCTCGGGGAGAACCAGCCTGGGATAGAACCCTCAACCCCAGAACTGTGAGGCTGACGCGCTATCTACTTGGCTGCTGGGCCGCCAGTTTTCTACTATAAAAATGAACACATCTGCAATGTGGTATACACTCTCCATGTACAGTGGTACCTCGAGATACGAGCTTAATCCGTTCCGGGACTGAGCTCGTATGACAAGTTACTCGTAACTCGAGGTAAAGTTTCCCATTGAAATGAATGGGAAACAATTTAATTCGTTCCAACTCTCTGAAAAAAACACCAGAAACAGGATATTGGATTGAAAAAAAATGTTTTATTTCTTATAATTCGCCATATATTGACAAAGTAATAAATAACGAGTGGTTTAATAGAAATAAAGTGTTTAATCTAACTAAAATTGGCCGGATTTCGCCGAGGGGAGAGGGGCTTCGTTTTTTTTTTCCCTCCACACAACGCACTCGTAAACAGAACAAACACTCCACCCTCACGTTCGCTATCGATGGGCTGTTTGCTGTCGTACTATTCCCTTCAAAATATTCCGAAAATGATGCACACAAATGTCCTCACAATCGGAGAACGCACGACCACTTGCCAACGAGCAGCAAGCAGTCTTATCAGCGATCGCCCCGCTGCTCATCTTCTTCTTCTTCTTCTTCTTCTTCTTTTTCACCTCAGGCGCCTGAGGATTACCCTCAGCAGCGCTAGGGCTGCCACTGGAACACGGATAAGTTCATCCAGGGAGTTGCCCAAGCCGCGATGGTAGCGTTCGGTCATTAAGGCCGGACAGCGGAGCCATAAGTGTTCAGACGACTCTGTTTCCTCGTCGCACAGGCGGCAGCGATCCGAGTCGGATTTCTCATGGGAGCTACAGGGGCGCTGGCTAGCGGCTCCTTTTAGCTTGTAGCATCTGTGTTCGCGTCCCATCGAACGGCGCCTATGATAGAGTTGCTGCCGGGGATACTTTTGCGAGCACGAGTATACTTCATTACCCAGAAAGCCCTCTTTTCACCGCGCATGCGCGTTTTGCGTTTCCTGGTCTGAATAGCTCATCCGGTGCTCGTAAATATTGTTATACACGAAAGATATGCCAAAAAAAATGCCATGGCAACCTGGCTTGGTCGCATGACGAAACTTTGACCGCATCACGGGCGAATTATTCGATCGAAATTTCCCCCGTAAGACGAGCATTCCGTATGACGAACGGTCGTATGACGAGGTACCACTGTAGTACCAAATACACATTTAAAAAAAAAACTTAACTGAGACAATGGTAAAAACTACTATACTACTTTTGAAATGCAACCCTGTTTGGTATCCATGATTGTGTTATCAGTTTCGTTTAGTGTCATGTTTATCTAAAAGCAATGTTGGACTGATCCTATTTTAAATTCAGTTTCTGACATTCCTGCATGGTATCTGGTGGTGCTTATACTGTACCAATATTACATTTAAATATATGCATGTATATATAATAAAGATGGTTTTTTTTAATCGATTCTCCAATACATTCCTCTGAATCGATATTAACACTACTAGTCGGCAACAATCAAGCGTTTATATACCTGGAATGCTCAAGCTAATGATTTGACCAGACATTTTTTTTTAAAATAACTAACACCACTGTTGATATTTTTGATGTTGTGATAAGTCATGTTTGTATTTGTGTTATTTAAAAGGTCTTTGGCTGTTGGCACCAAATCAGGATACAAGTTTTTCTCTTTGTCCACTGTGGAAAAATTGGAGCAGTTGTATGAATGTAGTGAGTATTGTATAATTATCTATTTATAGTTTGTGGACATGCAACACCATTCAGACATAATTTGTATAAATATACATTATGTGTGTCTATGTCCATAGCTGCTTGTTCTCCGTTTATACCATGAGTTTTATTTTAAGTGTCACTTCCTTTCTTGTTTGGCTTCCACGTCATCACACATACCCCAAGTCTTGTAACGAAATAACATGGAACTCTGAACCAAGTGTCTCATGAAACCTGTTGGTGCGTGTGTGTGATTGTGCAGCGGACACGGAAGATGTGTGTATTGTGGAGCGGTTGTTCTCCAGCAGCTTGGTGGCCATCGTCAGCCTGAAGGCCCCCAGGAAGCTCAAAGTCTGTCACTTCAAGAAGGGAACTGAAATCTGCAACTACTCGTACTCCAACACGATACTGGCTGTTAAGCTTAACAGACAGGTAAAAAAAGTTTGAAAAATTGTATTTCGAACAAAATCAGCAAAGGATCTGCTCATATCGTCTCTTTTTTGGTGTTGTTTCCCATACAGAGGCTGATTGTGTGTCTGGAGGAGTCGCTTTACATTCACAATATTCGAGACATGAAAGTGCTGCATACAATCAGAGAAACTCCACCCAACCCTTCAGGTTTGTCTGAAGCTTTTTTTTCTCTTTATGAAGTCTTTCTGTATCATTAGCCATGATAGACATCTATTTATGTGGCTCTTAAAAATTCCCACTGAAACACCTCCAATCCATTTGAGGGTTGCACCGCATGAATTATTATTCATTCTCCACCCTCCCACTTCAAATGGAATGGAGTTGTAAGCCCCGTCAATGGTGGACAATAAGATAACACGGAAAATGCAAAAAAATATTCTTAGGATAGATGTCAGGCACTTGAGGCGGAAATTAATATCTAATGGTGCTTTTATGTTATGTTATGTTATGTTATGTTATGTTATGTTATGTTATGTTATGTTATGTTATGTTATGTTATGTTAAGATAATGGTGAGAACACAATAAAATGCATTCCCATTTTTCACAAAATACAATGTAGTGTTTGGGAAGGGACTTTTTGTTCTTATTAAAAAACTACATGGGTAAGTATGCAACCCACCATTATGTTGACAATAGAAGTAAGTAAAAAACACATCTGGTTCAAGTGTTTCAAAATTGGACCGCCTGTGAAATTGTATGTCTTGAAACAAGTTTAATTGTGTTTATTCATGGTTTTAGTCCACTGGTTTTTGTTACTGAAGGTCTCCAAACACAATATTATAACCATTTTTTGTGTGTTTTTGCGATATAGCAATCATTCTTTTTATTAATTTATTATATTGATTTTACAGTCATAGTTTTTTACAGCTAAATCAACAACTTTTGTTGTTTCATTTAACCTCTGAATGACAGTCACTCTTTGTATTCATTTTACAGTCATAGTTTTTATAATTAAATCAACAACCTTGGTTATTTCATTTAACTTCTGAAAGACATGATGGTTGAATTTGATGTATTTTTGCTTTCTCTAGGGTTGTGTGCCTTGTCCATTAGTAATGACAACTGTTATCTGGCATATCCTGGCAGTTCCATGATAGGAGAAGTTCAAGTTTTTGACACAGTAAACCTGGTATGTGAACACAAGGACTATGTCGCTTCTGTCTCTTACACTGTCTCTTTAGGGACCTCACTTTTCAATGAAAGTTTTAGCCGTAAATGGAATTGTACATCATAAACATGCTGATATCCAACATTTTTTCCATTGGTTGTTACTAAACAGTTAACACCAAAGAACCAAGAGAAAAATGGCATTGGACAGTGACACTATTAGTTTCAGTAGAACAAACTCTTTTTATCCTGATGTAACGCACCCTTTACTACACGTTTTGTTCAGCGAGCCGCAAACATGATTCCAGCCCATGACAGCCCATTAGCAGCTCTTGCATTTGATGCCAGTGGAACCAAAGTAGCCACAGCTTCAGAGAAGGTAGGATTGTCACAACGCTCTTTCCTTTTTTTTTTTCCTTCTCTCTTATTGCAGGATTGAGTAAATAGTCTCCTCTGGTCCCCTGCCACTATTATCTTATTATACCACATGTCTTGTGTTTTTATCTCCTAGGGAACAGTCATCCGTGTCTTCTCCATCCCAGAAGGACAAAAACTCTTTGAGTTTCGACGAGGAGTCAAGAGGTGATTGATTTCACACGGGACAAAAGTGTTGCTTACTTATGAGAGTGCGTTTCTTGTCATAGGTGCGTGAGCATCTGCTCGTTGGCCTTCAGCATGGAAGGCTTATACCTATCGGCCTCCAGCAACACAGAAACGGTTCACATCTTCAAGCTAGAAACACAAAAGGAGAAGTATGTGTACGTATTTTTAAAAAAATATATGTGCTTTGCTTTTGTATTTAAAGTCCCTGATGCCATAGTTTAATTACAGGACGAGAGATCACAATTTGTGACTGTTTGAATGCGAGTGAAATAGGCTTGAACGATGGGTTCTTTGAAACCGGGACATCTCAATTTGCGCATGCGCAATACTCACAATGCGGGATGATTCTTTTATTATTATCAGAGGTCATTTTTCGTAAGACATACCTTGCTGTTTTGAAGAGCGCTTCAGGCTGTCTGCCGACATCCTCGGGGGCTTCCGGGGGATTTTCCACGACAACATACTCTTAACCGAACAAACAAATTTAAATTAACTTGGATTAATATATACAGACACACTCAAACATACGTTTAATGTAACTTTACACAAAACTGAATTGTAATATATATATATATTTTTTTACCTTCGTTCTGGGCGGGTTAGCTGTTTGCCACGCCTCCAAATGATGCACACAGATGTCCTCACAATAGGATAACACAACTTGCCAACGAGAAGTAGTCTTGAATTAGCGATCGCTTCGCCAACGAGAGCTAACATGCTAAGGGGGGAGGACGGGAAATGCAACCTCCTACCTACGTATTGAAGTTTTATTCTGAGAAAGGGTGCCATTGCCTATGGGTGTTGTGTGCACGAGTATACTTCATTACCCAGAAAGCCCTCTTTTTGCCCGCGCATGCGCGTTGTGCGTTTCCTGGTCGAAACTCGTCTGAATAAATCGTTCAGTGCCCGTAGATATCTGTAATACACGAAAGCGATGCGGCCAAAAAAGACTGCGATACAATGATAAACAGCCTCTCATGTCATGGCCACCTGGCTTGGTCGCATCTCGAAATTTTGATCGAATCGCGGGCGAATTATTCGATCGAAATTTTCGTCGTACGACGAGTATGTCGTACCACGAGTATGTCGTACCACGAGCTGATCGTAGGTCGAGGTACCACTGTACAGCCAATGAGTTAATCAAGAACTGTAAACATGCTTGAGATTATTGTATATACAAATGGATAGATGGATTTATGCTGAATTTCAAAATGTTTCTCATGATATGTAGACCAGCAGAAGAACCCACCACATGGGGAGGATATTTGGGCAAGGTTCTGATGGCGTCAACCACCTATCTGCCCTCCCAGGTCACTGAAATGTTCACACAGGGACGAGCCTTCGCCACTGTGCGCCTGCCCTTCTGTGGCCATAAAAACATCTGTGCTTTAGCAATGTAAGTTTCTCTCTCTACTTGTTTTTTTGTCCTCATTCTGGCATGAGTCTAAAAAAAGAAGGACAATTTATGAAATCCACGCCATTAACCTTATCCTTTACTTGGCTATACTCTTTGTTTGTAACGCATTTAACCTTATTAAAGTTTTTTTAATTTTTAACATAATTGCAATCTCAGATTGAGGTTCCAGGGTCACAAATGTACATTTGTGAGAATATCAGAAAATAACTTGTACTTTCAGTACATATTACATTTTATGTAAGGCAGATAGTAAAATTAAGTGCATGATTTACTGAATCCAACATCTTATTTTGTTTTGTTTTCTTGTAGGATTCAAAAAATTCCCAGGTTGTTGGTTGCAGCATCTGATGGCTATTTGTATCTCTACAACCTGGATCCTCAAGAAGGAGGGGAATGTACTCTCATGAAGCAACACAGGTAATACAGATGTAGTGAGAGGGCACTTGGCAGCAATAACCCTACTTTTACAAAGTAAAACTATATTGGGATTCTGATGTTTACATGAGTTCCATTAAAATTATTCAATTTATTGCATTATTAAGCAAAACATTGTCAAAAGTTATAATTATATCATTCATTTACTGCTTTACATTGTGACCATACATATATATACTCACACACACACACACACACACACACACACACACACACACACACACACACACACACATAGCGTTATTGTCATAGATTTTTTTCCACATCGCTAGCATTACATTTTTTTGGCCAAAGTTATTTATGTGCAATTGTGAATGAATATTTAATCTGTATTGTTAATGTAATAACAGTGATGTGTGTCAATTGAAGTAAACATGGAAATCAAATTTTAAAATGTAGTTATAGGCTTTAAATAGAAATTGGTTACTCACAACTGCAGTGTAAATTCAGTCGTTTTTAATTAGAATTTCTGCTCTGACCTCAGGTTAGATGGCAGTGCAGAGCCACCTAATGAGATCCTGGAACATGATCGTCCACTAGTGGCACAGACCTACAGTGCTTCTGTCACTAAAGGTATGCCACAGTATACTCACGCTTAAAAGCAAGGTATGCACATTTGGGACTAGAGATCGACCGATATGGGTTCTTCAGGCCCAACTCCAATTATTAATAGTTAGAGGGGGCCAATAACTGATATATGGAGCCGATATTTATAAGCAGTAAAAGTGCAAAAATTGGTGTAAAAAATTGAATACTGCAAGCATTAAACTTCATGGAACCTTTATAGATAACACAAAAATATACTAAAGAAAAGGGGTCGGAGTTCGGGGGGAGGGCAGCTGAGGGGCATCTCATTACCAACAATGGCCGGCAAATTGAAGCATAGTCACGGCAAGTCTCTTGATATTTTCAAGATAAAAATACCGATATCTGTCAAATTGTCAAATATCAGTGCCAATAATCAGTCGATCTATATTTGGAACGTTGCTTTTGAAAGGTGCTGTGTTGACTTTTAGCATTTAGGCTGTACCTGCGATTAAAGTAAGCTTAATTCTCAAATGCTATTGAAATATTATTGACAGTGTGTTGTTGTGTTTGGTTGAACTAGAAAGTCTGTGATGGCGACGAATACCAAAACAAGAAAGTCATTTCTGGAGAAACTGCATATAGTTGTTGATTTTTGATTTTTTTTCTCTTTCATTTGGGTTGTTGTCAGGCCACCTCCTAATTAAATCATTGGTTGCCATTGACGGCGCTAGACGTCCAATCCATTTCAACTAGCAAATGAACATTTCTCAATATCCCAATTATTTAGTTTTGGGTACATTTTTACAGTACATAGAGGTCACTTTTTGTTCATTTTTTTTTGTAATTTCTTGCACATTCCTGGGTATTTTTGGGTCACATCCTGTTGGTTTGGGTGCTTTTTTAGAGAGTTTCTGTTGATAACGGGTAATTTTTTGACATTGAAAATGAACAAGTCCATTGGATATAAATGAGGATATTAACTTGTCAAATTTGAGTGAAAACAGAAGTTTTTAGCAAAAACTATTTTCAAAATCTATGCGCCTTGATTTCCTTATTTTATTTTTTTCATGCGTAAATTATGTGAATTTAATGTAAGAGAGGGGGCGGCCCGGCGACTGGGTGGTTAGCACGTCGGCCTTACAGCTCTGGAGTCGTGCTTGGGTTCGAATCCAGGTCTGCCCACATGGGAGTTTGCATGTTCCATGCGTGGGTTTTCTTTGGGTACTCTGGTTTCCTCCCACATTTCAAAAAATATGCAGGGTAGGCTGGTTGGACACTCTAAATTACCCCTAGGTATGAGTGTGAGTGAATGGTTGTCCTTTGTTTCCTTGTGCCCTGCGATCGGTTGGCCACCAATTCACGGTGTCCCCCGCCTCTGGCCCGAAGTCAGCTAGGCTAGGCTCATCTTTGAACCCTCTCTTTCAACATTTTAGGTTACTGTGAAGAGCAGGGCGCGGTGGGAGGGGCTACCCTCGAGGATGATCTCAACAGCTTGCGTTTGGAGGACGAGAACGAACAACCACCGCTCATCCTGGAAACTGACTGACCAAATGTACGGCCACTCGCACCAATCAGAGGGCTCCTCTGCCGCTGCTATTGACAAATGACACGAAGGACTGGGAACAGAATCTGAGAAGGAAGGTGTCTTTTAAAAAAGAAAAAAGAAAAATACACGAGTGCTTCAGAGCCTCTTGTTATCCGTTGTCGTTTGTCCTTTCATCTGTACCGCCGTATTTTACCTTCCTCCCTCCTTCTTGTCCTTATTTTCCCCCAGTTTGGTCAAACTGACTGCTTTGCATGTACATGTGCCAACCACTCGAACGAAAACCCAATGTGTGAGCGTGCGTGTTGGACTTTTGATTAAAATAGAAATGTAGCTGTGCTACGTAAGACACGCAGATGCTAGCGTTGTGTTAGAACTAGTGTTGCACCGATATTACTATCAATACCGATACAGCACTAAAATGATGTCTTCGGTATCAGGGAGTACTAAGAAACACCCAGCTGCTGTGCAATATTTACTCTTCAAGATTTTGTTTCCAACCTATGGTCGACCTACCCAAGATGGCTGCCACCTATATATACACTGTCCAAAGATGATGGAGTAAAATCATCCTCTGCTGTGAAATCCTTCTAATGGATTGGACACCTAGTCCTGCCAAACGTGGCTAAAGGGGTTAAAAATTAAAACTTTTCTTCCTCTGGAAAAGGTGCACCCTCCCACCAATTAGTTTAACAGTAGTAGGCGTCCAATCCATTTGAAGTGGAAGCTTGTCAAGAAATTAACAGCTGCCATCCCTCCTGCCACAAATGGATTGGATGTTTAGCAATGTGAATGACGGCCAATTAGAAAAGCACGGTCTGATCAAGCCATGATAGCACTCACTTTCAAGTCAGTGTGTAGTATATTAGGAGAGAAAAAAAACATATTTTTTCAAGAGAAATGTATCAGTAGAGTCTCGGCATACGCCGATACCACACAGGGTCAGTATCGGGACCAAAAAATGGTATCTGTGCAACACAAAGCAAAACAGAACAAATAAAAAAGATTGTGTAAGTGCCTCTTTGCCCTCCTATCATGTTTTCTCCTGTTTAAGATCTTTGCATTGGCTTAATAAAATCTATTTTCATTTTTCGGATCTTAACCGAGGGTGTGTACTGTACTCTCTTATCTCTATTCCTTCGCTCGCTCTCAAATAACCTCATGCGTGCACGCACATCGTTGGGCAAGGAGTGCACGTGTGTCGGCAACTCGCATGTGACAGTTGGGGCTTTTTCGCTGGCACAGATCTGTGTTTGTGGCGTAAATATCTTAGTTAGTCTCAATCCAAGTTCGTTGGACCTTCGTCAAATTCTTACTCTGGTAATATGGCTGTTTTTAAAATGCTACATTTCTACAAAAAGCTATCTTAGCCTGCATGATGTTGCTGTGGTACTGTGTCCACATATTGAAGACATTTTATGGATGCTGACCATTTTATATGCAGAGCTGAGAAACAACAATCTGTACATTTCTCATCATGACAGGTTAGAAACTGTAAATTGCTCTGCTTCAGACCATAGACTCTAGAAAGTGTCTTTACTTGATTGGTTCGCAGGTCAGGGATGTTATTTCTACTGTTGCACCGATACCATTTTTTGCCGCCCGATACCGATTCCGACACTCAGCTTGCATGGTATTGGTTGATGCCAAGACTGTAAGGATACTATCTTTTTAAAATATATATATACATATATACTGATTTATTTTTCTCTTAATACCAAAATACTACATTCTCACTTGAATGTAAAATCATTGCGATCATGGCTTGGTCAGACACTGCCTAACTCATTGGCTGCCATTGGTAGCGTCAGGCCTCCAATCCATTTGATGTGGGAGGGCCAAAAGTGGATGTAACAATGTAATTTTAGGGTCTTTTCGGAACCGAATCCAATACTAGTATCGGTGCAACACTAGTTCTTTCCAATGCCATTTTGGTGAGTTAAGTGACTCAGCAAAGGTTAGCCAGGAGATTGGGAGTGTCAGGCTTTTTCTATTGATTTTGTACAAAATGTGAAACATTCATTTGGAACCACAATAAAGATAATGTTGTTGTGTGATGTACTGGGATGTCTTACTACCGACCAAACAACTATTTTAAAGACCACGTAAAATGAGTTCAGTGATATCAACTTGAAGATTGTCATATCATGACATCAGTAGGTCGGCCCGGTGTAACAAGTGGTTTGCGCGTCGGCCTCACGGTGTGAAACCTGGGTTCAAATCCAAGTCGGTCCACCTGTGTGGGGTTTGCATGTTCTCCACGGGCCTGTGTGGGTTTTCTCTGGGTACTACGGTTTTCTCACACATTCCAAAGACGTGCATCGTAGGCTGATTGGACACTCTAAATTGCCCCTAGGTATGAGTGTGAGCGTGAATGGTTGTTTGTCTCCTTGTGCCCTGCGATTGGCTGGCCACCAATTCATGGACTGAAGTCAGCTAGGTTAGGCTCCAGCACCCCCAGCGACCCTAGTTAGGATAAAGTGGTTCAGAAAATGAAATGAAAAAAATATACATATATTATATATTAACAGGAACGAAATCTAATTAAACGTCTTGCTAAATGTTAAATTATGATGTTTAATGTCATAATTTATCGTGGAAAAAAATAATATGCTATATATACTGTCAATAAAAAAATAGCCCCATCAAAAAATATATACATATTGAGTAGGGACTGCCACGAGCACGCGCACCGCGGACGCGAGCACGTACGGCTGTACAGTTAAGATTGTGACGTCACGGCGTGCTTGAGCCTGCCCGAAAATGTTCTCCGGTGTTGTTGGATCTCGAAGAAGCTCAGGACTTGGCGAGGAAAAAATATATTCGCATCCATGAAGAACCGAAAAAGCAACGGCGCGTTTGTATTCTGAAGACATTCACCATCCGAACGAGTCGTGAAACGGTCTCGTTAAGGAGACCCGAAGGGGAAGTTTGTCGGATCGCTTTTCACGGAGTGATGTCGAATCCTGGGACTCGGAGGAACGGATCCAGCATCAAAATCCGATTGACAGGTAGACAAAAAACTGAGACAGAAAGACATGCCACTGCTTTTTTAAACGTGGTACCTAGGCGCACTGCGGTCTGTGGGTTGTGGTGAATAAGCGTAAGATGACAACACTAAGTACTAGCTTTGTAGGTGTGCAGTTTGCCTTAAACGTCCGGTTTTAGTGCTGTAGTCTAGTCTGTTAGCCACAATGCTAACCAAAGAAATAATTCACTGTTCCGTGGAACTTGCGGCCGAGTCAAAAGACTATTCTTGGCCGCTGGGGTCATTGGAAACATAACCGCTTCAGAAGCATTAATACGCGATGAATTATTAACACTAGCTAACATTGTAGTTAACGTTGACCGCTAATGCTTGCTAGCTACGCCCATCAGAGGAGGGCTAACCAACCAACACCCTAACACAAGGTTTAGAGTTAACCACATTTTCATCGTAGACAGTACAAACTTATCGTTATGAGCTGATTTTGACAGCGGACTGTTCTTTTAATCACGATACCTGATTGAACTGGTAATGCTAAGGCTGCAGTCGCAAAGTTATCCTTCACCGCCTTGTCCTTTTTTTATTTGTCTTTTGGCTACTTGATTCGACCATTTATGATTGTTTTGGAGGCTGAAGCTCTCCTACATAGCACATAAAGGAGTCCCTCTGATACAGGGACACAGCTGGAACAATGGCTTCTCACTGTAGCCGGTGTGACCCCACTGGGCTCCCTGGGGCCGCTATTCAAATGGAAATGTCTCTCTGTGCCTCGGGACAGACTTCTCGGTCACCTGATGCCAAACTGAGCGATCAACACCAAAGAATTGGATGATTGCACATTTAATGAAACGATTTTGCATTGCGTGGCCCTGTGGGGCAAGTGGTTAGTGCGTCGGTCTCACAGCTCTGGGGTCCTGGGTTCAAATCCAGGTCATGTCCATCTGTGTGGAGTTTGCATGTTCTCACCGGGCCTGCGTGGGTTTCCTCTGGGTACTCTGGTTTCCTCCCACAATCCAAAAACATGCATGGTAGGCTGATTGGACACTAAAAAAATCCCCCTAGGTATTGATGTGAGTGTGAATGGTTGTCCGTCTCCTTGTGCCTCCGATCGGCTGACCACCGATTAAGGGTCCCCCCGCCTCTGGCCCGGAGTCAGCTGGGATAGACTCCAGCACCCCCCGCGACTCTGAGGATAAAGCAGTTCAGAAAATGAGATCAGAGATATTGCATTGCAAATAGCGGTCAAAATCTGCAGCTACTTCCAGATATTATACGATTTGCGATCAGGCACTATGATTTGTCCATTCATTCATTTTCTGAACCGCTTTATCCTCATTGGGTTGGAGGGGGTGCTGGAGTCTATCCCAGCTGACTCCGAACCAGAGGCGGGGGACACCCTAAACCGGTGGCCAGCCGATCGCAGGGCACAAGGAGACGAACAACCATGCACACTCACACCCATACATAGGGGCAATTTAGAGTCTAACATGCATGATTTTGGAATGTGGGAGGAAACCAGAGTACCTGGAAAAAACCCATGCAGGCCCAGGGAAAACATGCAAACTCCACACAGGTGGACCGACCTGGATTTGAACCCTGGAACCCCACTGTTAGGCTGATGCGCTAACCACTCACCCACTGGGCCGCCTTGACACTACATATTATATATTAATACATCTATCAATACACTGGTCTGGAAATCCACCTATGATATTCTACGATACACCTGTTTAAGAGAAGCTATATCCAAATGGAATAATGAACCATCTTTATATTTTATTTTGCATCATTGGAGACATAAGAAATGGGTTGTCCTCGCAGACTGAGAATATTACAATTAACCTTTTTTGTGATTAAATCCAGCTACGCTACATAACTGCATGTTTTTTATGTGAGTGGTGTTTTTTACTTGTTAGCTGCCATTGACAGGTTGGGTTAAATTGGGTGCACTGGCTGAGAATGTACATGTTTGAATCCTTTCCCGTCAAGAGGACATATGAAACACAATGTTCTAATGACAAATTTTGGTCTAGTGAAAAATATTGCTAGCAACCTATTGGTTCTATTATTAAACAGTGTCGTCTCAATTCTTGATAGGAACATATTGCTGACTTAGAGATATCTTTCTAAGTGCAACAATACATCGATATATTATTACACCCCTAATGACAAATAAACCTTGTGCACACCCCTAGCCAAAGATGTCACTGAAATGTATAAGGTAACTATGGACTTTTGCCAATCATTAACTCAATGTCTGCAATGGCTGTTGTCATTTTGCTGCCAATGTCCTATTTCGTTTGGATTGTCCATGTATCGCTGTCAAAAATGACAACCAAAGGGTTAATTGCTCTGGTTATTGCTTCATTGGTATGGATTGTTGAACAAAAATGCATTACTTGTTGTTAATGTTATGCATACATTTTTCTTTGGTCACTGGTTGGGATGCAATTGTTCATATGTATTAGGCGCTTTGTTAGTAACGCTGAACCGTTGCATAGTAATCGAGTTGTAGTGTTCTGTGTATTTGATAAAGGGCCTTCAGTAGATGAAATCCAACTTTAAATACCACACCACTGTCCCGTATACTTCAATGAGAGGCCAGGTTTTAGTCCTATGAAGGCATATTTAAAAAAGAAAAACTAACACAAAAAGCATACAATAAAGTACTTCAGCCAGCATTTCTATTTATAAAGGTAGTGGACATATTTGATTGAAATAGAATCGCATAGGCTAATGCATTACTGGACAAAAATAAATAAATGTCCAAATACTGTACATGTGACTGTTTGGGGGAAGAAAAAGTACATTTCAACTTTTTGTGAATTCTTGTTTTAAACGTAGGATATTGCTTTTGATTGTGTTCAGGCCTGCAGAGAAGTTCTTTCTGGCTCCCATTTTTCGACCACTGAATCTAACACAAAAAACACATAGCGAAAGCACAGAGAGGTGCACCCAATAATATTTCTGAAGTTTTGCTATTATTGCCCCATGGTGGTGAAATAAGCTTATCCAATTCAATTATTTTTGCTACTAAATATCGAGTTTAAAATGTTCTACATCAGTAATCTAAACAAACAAACTATACATCATTAATGGGCACGCAGCATTTTAAAAAAATGAACATTTTTAAGGCAGTATAATGAATGAAAGTATGGAAATCACATGGTCTACTCAATATATGTAATATTTAGTTGAATGAACTGACATTATATGTTGTAGTTGCATTGTCATCCAGATACGCCCGAATGATAGAAAGAAAGTGCCTGAAAAAAGTGTTTGGTGTGTGAGTGTGTGTGCGTGTGTGTGTGTTAGAGACAGACACTCATAAGTTCTGCTTGAATGCAAACAAAGGTTATAACCCCTGACTCGATCCCACCCTTCCAGGTATGAGGGGAATTCTAATTGGCGGAGGAATGTGTTGAACCAATGGAAGTAGTATATAATACATTTTTTTAATGGCTTTGGATGTGTTTTTGTTGAGTCTGTCAGGCAGAGGGGATGTTTGGCCTGCATTAGCACAAGGCTTGTGGGCCTGTGGCAGTGAGAAGCACACAAAGAACTGGGAGATTCTGACTTTGTTACATACTGTATTTGACCCACCGTTTACTGTTGTCGCAATACTAAAATGTTCAACAACAATTCTCAGAAAGAAACTCAATACCATTTTTATATTACATAAATAAAAAACCCAAATTAAATGTTTTTATTAACACTTTCAGTGTTTCTCCAATGGTGGTCATTATTTTTGGACCCCAGGAAAAAAAGTTCCCCCGAAACCAGAGGTGCCTGCTCCCCCGGAATTTCAGGGGTGTACTGCGGACAAGCAACGCTAACTCCGGGACTCCTGAAAACTTCCCTATACTCTGTAAATCCAAAAATTGTCCACTACATTTTTTTTGAAGCAACCCTTTCAAAAAAATGCAAATCACGAGTGAATTGTGAGTCATACGAGCATGACAATAACAGTTTGATTTAAATTCTCCTACGTTATTTATTTATTTTTGTTACATTTTATATTGATTTTGCGCGAACCACATTCACTCCTGATGAAAACATAAAATTCCTGAAATGGGACAAGGGTACTCCTGAAATGGGGTCGACGGAAGTGACCAACAAATGGCCTAAAAATTAACAGGAACAAAAAACAAGAACAATAAATAAGTAATGACCCCAAATTAAGTCATTGATTCCAATCCAATTCATTTAAACTGAGAGGGCTGGCTGTAGTAGCTCGTTTTTCAGTGCCAGTGATGGCGCTAGATGGACATTTAATTTTTGACTGGGCAAAAGAGTCAAATGATTGGACGTATTCCGCCGACAATGCCTGCCAATGCAAAAATATCCTCCCCTACTATCAAGAGATTGCAAAATCAAAGTTACCCCCTGACAGCAAATATCTGGTCAACCGTGATAGGACAAATACTAATAACTGAGTATCAATACTTTGGCAATTGGCTATTGTACAGTGGTACCTCGACCTACGAGCAGCTCTACCTACGAGATGCTCGAGATACGATGAAAATTTCGATCAAATAATTCGCCTTAGATGCGAGAAAAATTTCGAGATGCGAGAAAGCCAGGTGGCCATAACATGAGAGGCTGTTTATCATTGTCTTTTTTGCCACATCTCTTTCGTGTATAACAGATATCTACGAGCACTGAACGATTTATTCAGACGAGTTTCTCCTACCCATCAACCAGGAAACGCACAACGTGCATGCACGGGCAAAAAGAGGGCTTTCTGGGTAATGAAGTATACTCGTCCACACAACAGCAATAGGCAATGGCACCCTTTCTCAGAATAAAACTTCATTACCCACAATCAATACATGGGTAGGCTGTTATTCCTTCCTTAGCCTGTTAGCTCCCGCGATCGCTCATTCAAGAATACTTCTTGTTGGCAAGTGGTCGTGCGTTATCCTATTGAGGACATTTGTGTGCATCATTTTCGGAATATTTTGAATGGAATACAACAGCATCGATAGCGAACGTGAGGGTGGAGGCGTGGCAAACCGCTAACCCGCCCAGAACAAAGGTAAAAAAAAAAAAAAAAAATAGAATTCAGTTTTGTGTAAAGTTACATTAAACCTATGTTTGAGTGTGTCTGTATATATTAATCCAAGGTAATTTAAATTTCTTTGTTCCGTTATGAGTGCGTTGTCGTGGAAAGTCCCCCCGAAACACCGCCCCCTCTGTGCGTCTCTCCCGTCGGCGAAATCCGTCTAATTTTAGTTCTATTAAACACATTTTATTATTATTAAACCACTAGTTGTGTTACTTTGTTAATAGATGGTGAATTAGAAGAAATAAAACATTTTTTCCAATCCAATATCCTGTTTTTGGTGTTTTTTCAGAGGGTTGGAATGAATTAATTTGTTTTTAGTTCATTTCAATGGGAAACGTTCGCTCGAGTTACAAAAAGCTCGACTTACGAGCTCAGTCCTGGAACGGATTAAGATCGTATGTCGAGGTACCACTGTATTCGGATACAGCATTTCAGTATCAATACATGGGGTTGCCATACTCAAGTTCCACAGAATCCATATTAAAATACATATGACATTGGCATTGTAATGTGAAACTGGTGAATATTTAGGTCAAAACCACGCAGAGGGTCATTAGATCAAAGGTAGCACAATGGATTGTTTTGTCTAATAAAGGAGGAAGTTTGTAGGCTTACGACGCAAAACATTGTTGGCTGAGAGGTTGCTTGCTCAGGCGACACGTGCTGCTTGGATTTTGATGAAAAGTATTTGCGTTGTCCACTTTTTGGCTCATTCAACATGGGACAGTCACAAGATATTGCGGGAAAGTAAGTGATGAGGGAAAAAGATAAATGAATACAAGTGGGAGAGTTTAGGAGTGAAGAAATAGAAAACACATCAAGTACCTTATGGATGAGGAAAGAGAAGACAATGTTTAGTAGGTAACCTAAGTACTGCTAATACTCCTAAATCCTCCTCTCACGGCCCTTCCCCAGCCTGCAACATGTGCACAAATGTACAGGTACACAGGATTTGTTGTTTAAAAGAGGACAAGCACATAAATTTGAGTAAAATGTGTATTTTTGTCTGTGTTTATTTGAATCCAATCTCATTGTTTAGATCACAGGTGTCAAAGTGGCGGCCCGGGCGCCAAATCTGGCCCGTCGCATCATTTTGTGCGGCCCAAGAAAGTAAATCATGAGTGCCGACTTTCTGTTTTAGGATCAAATTACAATGAAGAGTATAGATGTATATTAAATTTCCAGATTTTTTTCCCCCTTTTAAATCAATAATTGTAATTTTTTAATCCATTTTTTCTGTGTTTTTAGTCCAAAAATCATTTTGTAAAATCTAAAAATATATTTAAAAAAAGCTAAAATAAACATTGTTTTAGATCTATAAAAAAGTGAATATTCCGGGCTTCTAATCCAGTTCTTTTAATCCATTTATTTTAAAAAATCTAAATATTATATCTAAAATGGTCCCGCGAACCAACCCGAGTCTGACACCCTTGGTTTAGATGCAAAGAATTTTGATCACGTAGTTATTGTTTTTCCCCCTACTAATTTTACAGTAAGTAATGACAGTTCCTCATAAAAGCCATTCTAAAACACAGTAGGGAGGTCAAAAGTATCAATACAGAAATGTGTTTATCCATATACAAAGATGATATTTGATTGAAAAAGTATCAATACACAGTTGTTTGCTTTTGCACTACCGCATCGCCAGAAATTGGTTGTCAAGGGATAAATATGATTTTGCACTACTCCTGTTAGTAATGGGGGATATTTCTGCATTTTCCTTGTTGACTGTTAGCCGTTGATGGCGCACGGTGTCCAATTCCTTTTACTGGGAAGCGCCAATGACTGAAAGTCAAAATGAATTGGACATGAGATGCCAATGGCACGGAAAGATGAGGGTCCACAGTTAGTTCTCCCAGTTTAAATAAGTTCCAGTGGCAGGGAATTAGTTAATTTTGAGTCACTTTAGGGCAGCGGTCCCCAAACTTTTTCTCACCGTAGACCGGTAAAGTTCCTTCTATTTTCAACTTAAAACAGAAGTGTGGAGGTGGAGGGGGCTGTATGTTCCACGGACGACGTCCACGCCGAAAAAAAATAAGTCCCAAGCACAAGAGCAATTATTTTTTATTCTTATCATAACAACTTTTCACATTTCAAGTAGGAGGGCGAGATTGAAAATGTTAATATTTATTTCTCTGACAGACCGGTACCAGGTGTCTCGTGGACCGGTACTGGTGGTTGGGGACACCTGCTTTAGGGTACTTATGAGTCACCTTGTATCTGTTTATTGGTCACTTCCTGTTGATTTTAGGATATTAACAGGTCACGTCCTGGTTAAATATGGCGCAAGTCAATGATTTTTTAATGTAGCAAAATAAAGTACCACCAATGGAGAAAGAGTTAAAATTTTAAAAAAAATTATGTAGTATTGAGTGTCTAGTGCTTTTTTTGTATTTATATCATTTTAATCATTTTAGTATCGCCGTAACATTCTTAAAGTTTTGATATTTTTTATCATTAATGGCTAAACGTGGGTATTTATCAGGAAATTGCAAGTGGCAGTGTGTCCTAAAAAGTACCTACAGTCTTCCCTCGATTATCGCAAATTCACGTCTTTGTGATTTTTTTCTGCTGTTAATTATTTAGAAAAAAAAATTAAGTTCATAAAAATGTGAAAACCCACGCTGAAAGCGGAAGCTACTCTTGCTATACTACGACTCAGCACTGAAGAAAAAATAATAATTTAAGTTCATAAAAATGTGAAAATCCACGCTGAAACTTGTAAGCGAAAGCCACTCTGAAGAGAAAAAAAAGGTAATTATAATAGGGGTGAGCCTACTTCGCGATTTTTCAATTATCGCGGCCATGTTTGTTCTACATTACCCGCGATATTGGAGGATTACTGTATATCATTTAAACTTTTACAAAACAATAAATAAGATAAGAATAGAAGTGGAGCATGTAATTTGAGTACCAAAAAAGGATATTGAGACCGCAGTGGCACATGGAGACAGCAGAACTCACTTTTGTCAGTCTCACTCTTCTGATGTTTCCCCGAAGAGCGGATGAAAAGGATTCTTGCCCTGCTGCTGCTTCCCGCCAGTTCTCAGGTTCTCTAGAAAAGAACGAGTTTGAATGCCAAAGGGGAAAAATAGCAGTGGGGAAGTGGAGAACCAATGGAGCGACTGTTTTGTATGTGCATGTCTGTCTTTACTAAGCATGACCTTGGCAGAAAGCGGAATTTCCTGGAAGGGCCTTGGCTGTCACACATTTAACTGCCACAAAGACTAAAAGTTTGAAAAGAGAGATGGAGTGAAAGGGGAGGGAGAAAGAATGGCAGACGTTTGAGGGTAGATAAATGAAATGTGATTCTGTTTGTTTCGTAGTGGCAGTGATGTTTTACTGTGGAATGTGTGAGTCAAGGGAAAGGGGAAAGATATCTTGCAGGCATTCTCCGTGGGTTATTCACAGGAAGTAGATGAGGACACAGCAGACATATTTCAGCCACCACAGTCACCACATCCTAAACCTGCAGTCGACTGAATTCCTTAACGGATGTCTGGGCCAAACTAAAGCATTCCACATTTTTAATTGGAACCCTGGGACAATAAAACATTGCAGGTGGTGTAACAAATCAATTGGTCAGTCAATAAATGATGAGATTGCTCTGCCACAATGTAGCCATTTTTCACATGTAGTATCTACTTTATTAGGCAACATTATGCGTTGTATTACATTTTGAAGAAATTAAAGTATTATCCCACTCTTATTGTGGGTGCCTGAATGTGTGTGTATCTACTGTCATCCCGAAACACGCCTTTGCTTCTGCATTATTTATAAATGTTTGGTATTGTGGCATCCTACACAATTTGAAATTATCTCTTGGTGTGCGTGCTCTGTATTTATGATCTTCTGTCTCTTCTTGCAGTATTATGTGCCAAGAACCTCGCAAAGAAAGACTTCTTTCGTAAGTTGTTCTTTTGTTTTGCATATACATTGAGTGTATTTCATGATGACGTCTGTAGAGCATAAGGCGATTCAATGGGACTCTTTGTCCAGTATGAGTATTATGCTTTCATTTGGCAGCTAGTAAGTTAGATCAGATATTCTTAACCTTTTAATCGGCACCTATTTTCCCTTAGTGGCTGGGAGGGGGGAAATGATTGGATGACCACTCATAGCCTTTCTTTCAGTTTTAATGGAGGGGGGAAAAAACAAATTTTAGAAGATATTGGGGCCCAAAACCAGTGTATTTCTGGTTTTATCATTTTCATTTCTAATTGTTGTTGTTTATTAGTTTATGTTTTTTGTCGTAAAATATATATAAATGATGATTATGAATGATAAAATTATATAGTCATATTTTAGAACTAGCCTCCACAAATGTGGACATCACATTTTGGGTCATACTTGTCCGTTTAATTGTTGTTGTTTATTAGTTTGTGCTTTTTTGTCGTAAAATATATATAAATGATGATTATGAATGATAAAATTATATAGTCATCATTTAGAACTAGCCTCCACAAGTGTGGACATCACATTTTGGGTCATGTCTCCCATACTTGTCGTATCACAAATGTTAATATTGTGGGCGACATGAACCAAAATATGGTTACTTATGTGGACGTCAGTTCTTTATTATTATTATTATTATTTTTAATCACACAAAAAGGTCGCTTGCCTGTTAAAGGATTTAAGCGTGATAAAGTAACATGAATAATCATTGAATGTTTAAAATGACAAATTAAGCCTAATTATATTGTTGCTTAACTTTTTTTTCAATCCTGTAAACTGGATTTATAAAAATGTGGATGCTAATCTTTATATACAGAAAATTTTACTAATTTAAATCTAATACATTTACCCAATGATGCCTGAATTTGCATTTAACAGATATAGATAAAGCATTGGAAGAGTACATAAAAATAATTAATGTGAATCAAAAATAGCAAATGTTAGAAATTTAATTTAAAATATAGCTACAAATGAGGAAGTTCAGAAAAAAATCCTTGAAAAAAATATAATTAGTTATATAAATAAAAATAAATAATACAATTAAGCAGTGTCTTTTCTGTATTTAAGCAATAAATTGGCTCAAATCTACTTTTAGGAATTTAACTTCTGCTTTGTTTTTGAACGAACACTGTTTAATTTTGGTCACAGTGGTAGTGTTTTGACAGCTAATTGTTGTATTAGACAAAACATTTGAGAAATACTAGGTTGAATGCTCACATTTGTGGATGTTGTGCACCAAGGTCTACCAGATCCTTTTGCCAAGGTTGTGGTAGACGGATCAGGTCAATGCCACTCGACAGACACAGTCAAGAGCACACTGGACCCCAAATGGAATCAGCACTACGACCTGTAAGTGTCATTCTGCCTATTCATAAGAACTCTCATAGTTTGTGGCTCAGCTACCTGCGCTCGCTGTCTGCTAGTTCTGCTTCGGAAATGACCTGATTCTCTTTCATTTGTCACACATGGGTGTGGTATATAAATTTGTTTCAATAGATTTTTCACTGATGTTAAGTTGGTAATGTCAGCGCATATTGTGTTGGATTTCTTTCTTCAGGATATGACTCAAAAAATAGCATGATAATTGTTAGTTCATAACCTGTTGACACATCCCAATATAATCCAAAGCCCATGATGACAATGATCTCAAAATTAGCAATGGGTCAGGAAATGAATTTGAGAGAAAAACAAGCTGCTACTTCCCAATGAAAAAATATATTTTTTTTACGTTGTAGGGTAAAATTTGGGCCCAAAAATTTAGCCTTCCTTACACCAGTATGAGAATATTTCAGTGCAGCATTTCTGCAAATGAATACAACAATTCTATATTATTTCCTCATTCTTGTAAATAAATGGTTATCTTTCTTAACCTATTGAGTACCATTGACAACAATGTCCAATTCATTTAAACTGTGAGGACTGGCTATAATGCTCATATTTGAGTGCCATTGACAGCGATAGATGTCCATTTCAGTCTGTGGCAGTCAGTCGGTTAACAGACACTATTCCAGTGGATGATTTTGGTAGATACCTGTTGGTTCCTTTATTAAACAGTAACATCTTTATAAAAGGATTTTTGCAGGGGTATATCCATAACCTACTGGGCTACAAAGTAACGTGATATCTCACCATACCGATAGATATATTGTCACACCTTTTAATATTTTTTTCAAACATTTTTCTTTCAGCTACATTGGAAAGGCCGACTCAATCACCATCAGCATATGGAACCACAAGAAAATCCATAAACGGCAGGGAGCAGGCTTCTTGGGCTGCATTAGACTTCTTTCAAATGCTATCAGCAGACTAAAAGACACAGGCTGTAAGATGTTTGGTCTCTTCACGATGCTGTTTGTAGTTAATCTATCCACGCAAGAAAAATATGCAATTTGTCTACTTTGTCTCTCTTTAGACCAGCGGCTAGACCTTTGTAAACTGAACCCCTCAGACAGTGATGCAGTGCGGGGGCAAATTGTAGGTGAGGCTACACACAAAGCGGTTTCCACCTAGGTGTCCGTCCTTATGTGCAGCCATCCCAAAATATTCATGGTCTGACATTTAAAATACATTTTCCTTTCTTTTCTCAAGTGAGCTTACAGACACGAGACCGCATAGGTAGTGGAGGACCTGTGGTGGACTGTCGAGGTCTATTGGAAAATGATGGGTGAGTGTACCTCCAAATGCTCTCAGTATTACTTTTACTTATAATAATCGGACATAGGCTTTGTCATCATCATTGACTCGACAAAAGCCTAACTGTCATCATACCCATCTCTGCGTATGACGAAATTGGTAGTGCTTCTCCATAAGGTGCGCTTTCCCGGCAAAAGGCCCAAATAAGTGATAATTTCAGACTCTTTGGCATTCTGCCGTGATGGATACATCACATCATCCCCCGAGCGCATCACTTACCTCTCACTGTCTCCTTGACTTACCTTCAGTCAGCCAGTGGGAGGCAGATCACCGCCCAACGTCTTTTCATGTTACCTCACCCCGAAGTTATTACACAGAAGGGATTGTGTGTCGTGCTACCGCAAGTTTAGAGTCCTGATGGAGGTGGGAAAAAAACTGTCCTTAAGCCTATTTGTCCGTACTTTGTGAGACCTGTAGCGTCTGCCAGAGGGCAGCAGCTGGAACAGGTTGTGACCAGGGTGGTATGGGTCCCCCACAATGTTCCTGGCTCTGCTGAGGTAACGAGGGCTGGCAATGTCTTATGTCTTATGTCAAATACTTACTATTGTACCAGACAGGTTTTCTGAAGAAATGCAATAGGATGCTTTGTCCTTTCTCTAGCAGTGCACTTCCTATAGATTTAAATGAACAAACATTCGTTCCCTACTTCCTCACTTATTGGCAGGCAACGATTGACCTGTAAATAACCTAAAATAAATAGGAAGTGAATGAGAATCGACAGGATGTGGTGACCCATGGAAGAGCAAAGCACCCCCATGCAATTTCTCCTGAAATTACATATTTACCTTATTTTATGGACTATAATTCGCAATATTTTTTTTAAAATACTTTGGATGTGGGTGTGATTCGTGTGAAGTTAGTCACACATTATTATATTATTTCACATGTTATTTTTGCGCAATGGGTTGCTCTAGGCCCGTGTTGAACATTTCAACATTGGCGATGAGTGGGAATAAAAAAAAATGTAATGACTTTTTTTTAAAACTTTTTTTTGTAAAACGTTACATTCAACCTGTTGTTGCTTCTATTATTATGTTTCTTTTTAAGGCCTTTCAAGATAACATGGCTGTTCTCTGTTTTGGAATTTATCAAATAAAATTCCCCCCAAAATGCAATTTATACTTCACTGTGACTGATAGTCCGAAAAATATGGCATTTATTTGTCAAATGTGACTGCTTTTGTAGACATGTTACTATTTTGGGTATTTTTAGGTTGTGATATTTTATGAATATTTGTGTGTTTTTTGTGCCATTCTTTATATAGGCCCATGTTAGAGGGATGTTTCAGTGAAGAGCCACTGCCTTATTCTGATCCCACTGGTGCCGCGGGTGGTGGGAATTGCCGTCTCGACTCACCTAGTCAAGAAAATCGTCTTCAATCCCAGCGCATCCGAACACAGGATTCCCGAGGCCATGGCCACACCCCTCAAAACAGACCCCATGGGAACCAACCGCCTGACCTACCCGAAGGATATGGTCAGACACTACTTGCTGGGTCTCTACATCAACAGTCAAATGATCTGACCATTAATGTTCTTTTGTTTTTACAGAGCAAAGAACAACAGTGCAGGGTCAGGTGTACTTCCTTCACACACAGACTGGCGTTAGCACCTGGCATGACCCTCGGATACCAAGGTAAGATTCCCACAAAGAAATATTCATGTTCCAAACATTTTTTTGACGGGGTGATCGCTGTAGTTGTGGTACTTTACCTTCGGACTTTTCACATAAATTGGAGATCATTTATATACAAATTAGGGTAACGGTGGCTCTTTTTTAAATGGATTGGACATCTAATAATGATTAAGTTGATTTCCATTCACAGCAAAAGAGGAAAAAGACATTGACCCTGCCAAAATGGCCTCAGTACAGCCATATTGGTCGGGGCGACGTTCCCAACAAAGTTAATGCGTGGATTTTAAAATAAGGCCTTAACTATATTTTCTCTCCACTAATTTTTAAAATAATATTTTAGCATCTGCTATTTACTGAATGGCCACCATGATAGGCGGTAGACATTAAATCTATTTGAAATGGCAGGCCTGGCAGCGAATGAACGTTCAAATAAATTATTGGACCTCTATCATCCTCTTGAAAAGGGCAAGTGCTGCTTTTTTCATGGCAGCTGTAGTAAATGGAGCCCATATTGAGTAGACTGACCGGCAGTTTGAAACTGTATCTCAAAAAGTAAGCAGCATCGGCACGTTATTTCGTAGTACAACAACACAACCTGATATGTCATTGTAGTGCCGTATATCGACATTGGGGCAGTACTAGTAATTGGAAAAAGGAGCAATCGTGAATCAAATAGTCCCGTTCTAATACTTTGCAAATCCTTCATAGTCCTAGATCTCCTTGAAGGTGGAAAACATTTTGTTGGAGTTCGGTTTCTACTATCATGAAATTCATCTGATTGCATGTTACTGGTGAAGGGACCTGGCCAGTGTAAGCTGTGAGGAGCTTGGTCCATTGCCAGTGGGCTGGGAGGTCCGAAGCACAGTGTCGGGACGCATTTACTTCGTGGACCACAACAACAGAACCACACAGTTCACAGACCCTCGTTTACATACCATCATCAGGTACCAGTGTATTCAAAATACTCTCCAAACCCAGGCCAATTAATATCCCCATTTTTTATTAGATACCCCTAATACATGGGAAAATAGGAATAGTTTCAACACTAATCTGTTGTTAATCTCTGTGCTGCAATGCTGAACTGTCAATGGATCTACTGAATCTGTGATTTTATGGACGTGTGGGTTTATAGTAGATTCAGATGGTGTGCGTGTATGGACGTTTAATCCAGTATATACACCCTATGCTATTTTTAAAATGATTGGTGTTTTGTTACATTTATCAGAGTTTTTACCTCCCTTTTGTGCATCCCCACCTTCAGCCAGCAATCTCAAGTAAAGGAGTCATCACAAGTCCCCCAAATGGAAGTAGGAGTTGAAGAAGGTGGATTTGGAGGAACAGGTGGTGGTGTCGGAGGAGATGGTGACGTGGCAGCACGCTATGAGAGAGATTTGGTTCACAAGTTGAAGCTTCTGCGCCACGAGCTCTCCTTGCAGCAGCCACAAGCTGGTCACTGTCGTATCGAGGTGTCCCGGGAGGAGATTTTTGAGGTGGGCACCATTGCACTTTATTTCAAAGATTGTTTAGTCCCGGTCAAAATGGATTGGACATCCAATGCCGTCAGTGGAAACCAATGAGTGAAATGAATCTCCTATAAATCAGGGGTGTCTAAACTGTGGCCTTCAGGAAATTATTAAAATACTGCTGAATACAGCCTACCTATGTTGCACTCCTCATATTCAACAGTAGATGGAGCTAGATGCTTAAACCGTGTTCTCCATTTACTCAGGGGTCAAAACTTTACATGATGGAAAGAAGGCAGGGAAATGTAGAATTTCTGTTGATCAGTAATACCAGAGTAGTACTCAAGCATTATCTTTATGGGATATTACATATATAAAGAAGGTAAATAAGATCTTAAAAATCATGAATGCGCACCCATTTCTACCCACCATTTTAATACAAAGACAATATGGCCTCGTATTTTAGGCGAGCTATCCTAACTTTCCCAATCTTAACTCTATTTTCAAAACACTCCCATGATTTTAAATATTTACAGAATGTATGATAAAATTTGACACGCCGATATGCAAAAAAGAAACAGTAAAGTTAAAAAAATACAGAAAGGAACAAGTTCAAAGTATATTTAAGAAGCATTTTTAAATGGAAGAAAAGAGGAACTAAAGAAATTAGTCTTGCTGATGGCAACAACAAAAAATACAGGCTATTATGCTGGTTCAGCAACGTCAAAAGATTTTGGCCAGCTATATATACATTATACATAGATAAATATTCATGCTATATATAAAATGGTGCCGTGTTTAATAAATACAAGATGAGGGATTTCAAGTTAGCCCTTATATCAATTCATCTAAAGAGGAGGAAACTGTTATGAAAGGTTAAAGTGATATTGTGAAATGTGTGAAGCAGTGAAACATTTTTGTGTTGGAGACTATAAAGTTGGTGATAACAATTGAGCATGTCTGATGTTTTAGGAGTCATATCGGCAGATTATGAAGATGAGGCCCAAGGATTTGAAGAAGCGTCTCATGGTTAAATTCAGAGGAGAGGAGGGCCTGGATTATGGTGGCGTAGCAAGGTGATTCTTTATTCATCACAAATTTCAAAGAAAGGTACTCGGGGTTATTGATATTGCAAGTAATACGCAGTAAATTAAAGAAGTGAGTACCGTAATTACTCGAATATAACACGCAGGTTTTTGCAAAATAATTAATTCCAATAGTTGGGGGTGCGTGTTATAATCAAAAACTAATTTTTTTTTTTTTTTTTTTTTTTTTTGTGTCTTGTTACATGGCCCTTAGCCTGGTGCTTTTTCTTGCCAAATAAATTGAATTGAAATTGAATTGAATAAAATAAATTACAAATTTTCGATCGAAAAAAGCATTGTCAAACTCACTTTGACGCACGGATTTTACGTCATCTCGTAGAGCCGACGCACGGATTTTACGTCATCTCGTGAAGCCGACGCACGGATTTTACGTCATCTCGTAAAGCCGAGACCACCACTGCCCCCCTCTAACCTCGTACCCGTCTCAGTTCACCCTCTCTCAGTTCAGTGTTATAATCAATAACTAAAATAAATTACAAATTTTCGATCGAAAAAAGCATTGTCAAACTCACTTTGACGCACGGATTTTACGTCATCTCGTAAAGCCAATCGGATTATGTGTTGTGGGAGGAAGAGGAAGTGGATGAAGGAAGCGTGGACGTTGATAGGATTCTCAACGAAGAGATGTATGAGAGGACAGACAGAGAGAGAGGAACTTTTCATTTGAAGGATTCTAATGAATAAATTTGTTTGAACAAAACAATCGTGAAACGAAGAAAAAAAGGTAAGATTTCTTATTTTCGTCAGCGGGAAATTTTAGGTGCGCACTATATTCGAGTACTGCGTTTTTCCAGATTTTTTTGGCCCAAAGTTATACCTGCGTGTTATTTTCGAGTGCGCGTTATATTCGAGTAATTACGGTACCTATAACCACTTGGATGATCAAACTCACATTGAATAGTGATTTTTTTTCATTTTCTTTTCTTTGTGTGAAACTGACCTCAATAATGTTGTTTGTCTGCTTTTTGTAGAGAATGGCTGTACCTACTGTGTCATGAAATGTTGAACCCTTATTACGGCCTGTTCCAGTACTCCACAGACAATATTTACACGTTACAGATCAACCCAGACTCCTCCATTAACCCTGTAGGTACTCAATAATAACACATGCAGGAATCTACAATTAATTTATTTTTATGCTTTTGCGCATATATCAGGACCACCTATCATATTTCCACTTTGTGGGCCGTGTAATGGGGCTGGCAGTTTTTCATGGTCACTACATCAATGGGAGCTTCACACTGCCCTTCTACAAACAGCTGCTAGGAAAGCCCATTCAGCTCAATGACCTGGAGACCACCGATCCAGAGTTGCATAAGAGTCTTGTTTGGATTTTGTAAGTTAGAGCACCTGCACACAAGTCACCTTGAGAAAACTTCTTATTATAAACTTTAAATGTTGGTACATTTGTCACACACTTGACATTATCTGCAGGATAAAATCATAATCCAAATCTGTAAAAGGGCTCAGTGGAGTCGGATCTTGCAGTATAATACAGTACATCAACAAAGCCTAGCTGTCAATTCATAATTAAAGTTGCCTGTATCAACAGTTATCAGTGACATTACATATGCATAACATTATCAGTATGGATGAAGTAACAGGAAAAGAAAAGTAGATGTAGAGTCTATGCCAATTCCCCTAAAATGTTGGTACTTCTTCTAATAAATTTGAGTTCTAATTTTTTTCTTCTAAGGCAAGGGTGTCAGACTCGGGTTGGTTCGCGGGCCACATTAACGTCAACTTGATTTCATGCGGGCCGGACCATTTTAGATATAATATTTAGATTTTTTTAATAAATGGATTAAAAGCCCTGAGTATTCAGTTTTTATAGATCTAAAACAATGTTTATTTTAGCTTTTTTTAAAATATATTTTTAGATTTTACAAAATGATTTTTGAACTAAAAACACAGAAAAAAGGATTAATAAATTACAATTATTGATTTAAAAGGGGGAAAATCAGGAAATTTAATATACATCTATACTCTTCATTTTAATTTGATCCTGAAACAGAAAGTCGGCACTCGCGATTTACTTTGCGGGCCACACAAAATGATGCGGTGGGCCAGATTTGGCCCCCGGGCCGCCACTTTGACACGTGTTCTAAGGGATTAAAATTTACCAAAATGTCCCAGTCTGAGGACTGTATGAATTATGGGCATTTTTTGAACGCAACACAAAGGTTATCTAATTTGGTTCGCTTATTGTCGAGAAATGAATTTAAAAAATAAAAAAATGTATGACAAACCCCCCCCAAATTTCAATAATCATTGAACCATGCCAAATTTCATAAAAATCAGGGACTGTTAGGTTAAATTCACTGGCTGAATTAACATGGCTCAACCCACATGCTAATTCGTTATTACGCTGATTATACCAACATTATGTTGTGTCTGCAGAGAAAACGACATCACTTCTGTCCTCGATCACACATTCTGCGTGGAGCATAATGCCTTTGGAAAGTTCTTACAACATGAACTCAAGCCTAATGGCCGTAACATCCCGGTCACTGAGGAGAACAAGAAGGAGTATGTGAGGTAATGAATCATTAATAATAATAGTGTGAAGATATCTCATGATGATGTCTACTTTCTGCTCAGACGTCAACCAAAATGTTGATTTTAATACTTCACTTTTACATTGACGATGTCCATAAAAAAATTGACCATGGCATCAATGTTCCTCTAAGCTGCGCGCGTGCGCAATTGCGCACTGCTCCCGTCTTCTCTGCGCACAGCAAATCATATGGAGCGCACAAAATAAAATCCCTTTTTTTTTTGCATGGCATAAAAGAAAAAGGTTAAGGACTGCAGTATTCTGCTGAAAATGTAACTGTGATGTAATTGTTTGATTAATTTAAACTCAACCACAAACAATAAACAGCCATTAAATCAAATTCCTCCTTGCCATAGTCTATGAAAATTGATAACATTATTCAGAAATGTGTATTAAACATGTTGACTATTCTCTTTAGGCTTTATGTGAACTGGAGGTTTATGCGAGGAATCGAAGCACAGTTTTTGGCTCTCCAGAAAGGATTTAGTGAGCTTATCCCCCAACATCTCCTAAAACCTTTCGACCATAAGGAACTTGAGGTACACTTTTTTTTCCAAACGGTACTTGTAAGGATCTGTATACCACGGTTAACACTTTGGCTGCTGGATGTTCAACCAGTGTTGTTTTTAATTTGACCACACAAGTTTGGCAATTTACCATTTACAACACTCAAACCGTCCTACCCACTGAGCAGCTTTAATATTTTCATAAAATAACATATGTATTGTCTGCCATTTGGACTGTGAGGTTCTGGTAGCGATCGCATGATTGCTTTTAGCTCTCACAGGCCAACTGGATTGGCTGTCCTTTGTCGTCAATGACGCTGAAATATGATCATTTAATGCCAAGCATCCCAATTAAAGTGAAGTTGATGTCTCTTGCTGTTAAGAGCAGTGAATGGGTTAATTTATCATTCATTTCTTCCTCGGACGCCCTTGATTAGCTGATTATCGGCGGATTGGGGAAAATCGACCTGGCTGACTGGAAGACCAACACGCGGCTGAAGCACTGTACAAGCGAGAGCAATGTGGTGCGGTGGTTCTGGCAGGCGGTGGAGGCTTTCAGTGAGGAGAGGAGAGGACGCCTGTTGCAGTTTGTCACAGGCTCCACCCGCGTCCCGTTACAGGGCTTCAAAGCACTGCAGGGTGGGTCATGCACTGATTCAGCAGTGCACACACACACACACGCACACACACACACATCGTTTTCTTATTTCACTGTCATATTTTAGTGTACAGTAATCCCCCAAATATCGCGGCTTCACTACATCGCAGATTTTTTTCTGGGGGAATTTTTTTATTATTACTTTTTTGGGGGGGAGTTCATAAAAATGTGAAAATCTACGCTGAAACTCGGCACTGAAGTAAAAGAATAAATAAACTTTTTATTTTTTATTTATTTTTTTGAATAGGGGTGACCCTACTTCGCAGTTTTACGTTTAACGCGGCCATGTCTGGTCTACATTAACCGCAATAATCGAGGGGTTACTGTACATAAATGTATTGCATGAATGTAACAATGGCTTATGGCTTACCAGTAATACACATTTTATGGCGTCAGACAACTCCTAAAGGGGGGGGGGGGTCAGAAATAGATCGTTATTTGTCGTAAATAACTAACATTCCTGATAAACTCTTAAGGCCTTTTCATAGCAATCGCATCCACGCGCAGAAACCATTTCATTGTGTTTGTGGGAAGGGCCGTTCCTGCCGCCAGTGAGCATTCGGGACCATTTTGAGTTGCGTGAAAAAGCGTGAGTGAGTTTGCCAAGGAGTGGTGGGTCCCAAAATAGGAACTTGTTTTCGATTAAAGAGGCAAACTCTTGACAATAGTACTATCTGTCGGTGGCTCACCAGACATGGTGCGTCTGCCAATCTTAACAAAGCGATAGTCATGACGCACATAGGTTGCTACATAGTAAATGTTTTTTTAAATGTCATTCCAGATTTTCACTTTCACAATTTCTGCTTAGTTCTTGTGCTTAAAGGCGTGATCGGACGTTTCGTCGAAAGACGTTTGGTCGACCGGACGTTTGGTCGTCAGGTTCGCTCGCTGTCAAATTATGACAGTTTACTGTTGATATTTTGTTATTAGATATTTAGATATTAAACTCTCTCTCTCTCATGATTATAATTTTGAGAGCTGGTTTCAACAGTAACAACCCGGCGACCAAACGTCCGGTCGACCAAACGTCCGTTCGACCAAACGTCCGGTCGACCAAACGTCCGGGGACCAAATGTCTTTCGACGAAACGTCCGAGTACCGCTTAAAGGTGCTCTAAAATACTACAAGTGTGTGGTTTTGCAGTCTGGGAACATGCTATCCAACCATTTCATAACCTTTAAAAATCATTGGCCAACTTGCAAAATCCTGCTAACTTCTGCTAGACACCTTGTTGACAGGGCGGGGTCAAGGTTAAGGTTATGAATAGCCTTAGCTATAGACCACATGCCAGTGACATCCTTATTTCCAGATGCGCCCGCATCTTGCAACTGGCTCTCAAACCTCCCCTTGCTAAGCTAAATGATATCTAGATGCACGTTCGGGACACTTTCACACAGACCTGTCGCTAATGTGAAACTATAAAATGGTTAACTAACATAATAAGGCAATCTTTAATGTTGTTCTGTGTATCAGAATAGAGCAGTGATAACTAGAATGTATGTGTGTAAGGTTCTACAGGTTCTGCAGGACCAAGACTCTTTACTATCCATTTGATAGACGCCAACACTGACAACCTGCCCAAGGCGCACACATGGTAAAGACACAACAAATGCCTTTTTATTCACAGACAAGTCCAGGTTGCTTTCTCTAATCACGCTTTCCCCGTGTCTAGTTTTAACAGGATAGACATCCCACCCTACGAGTCTTATGAGAAACTTTATGAGAAACTGCTGACTGCCGTGGAGGAGACATGTGGCTTCGCTGTCGAGTGAAAGCCCTTCTGACCAAACCAACGTAGTCCCAGTTGTTCTTGCACTCGCATTTGACTCTTTGACTTTTTTTTAAACGTACACAACATGCACAGAACGTTCACGCTGGGGGGGGCGGGTCAGGGGGGCACGCACGACAAGAACACAGATGGCCGTCGTCGCACAATGTGTCGGCAGTTGTGGAGGAAGCACAGCGAAGAAGTCAAATGAAAGGAAAAGTATTTTAACAATTTTTCAAATGTTTTGAAGAAGCATTTTTACCTTTTGGGTTTAACAAGCTATGATGTCAATACCTTGGAATGTCAACAGCCACATCATCACGAGCCTGCAAGCAGACACGGTGCAATGATGTCTGGATCAAGCGCAAAGCCGAGGCTGACTTTCTGTGTGTGACGTCCCGATTGACTGACTCGTACTCAGCCGTTCACGTTTGACCACTGTTGCGTATTCGAATGTGTCTACGAACGTGTGTTGTGCATGTGAAGCAGCGTGGCGAGGTGGACCCGTTACGCTTTGACACGATCAAAATGAGCCTGCTCCTCTGTCTGATTTACTTTGCCTGTTCTGTTTGTCCGTACCCGCGACCACTCTGATCAAGTGATCTTTTATTATTTATTACTAAGTGATTACTGACCAAGCTGCTAAACGCTCCGCAAAGAGCTCTCACTAATCTGTTCATCCCCTCGCGCAGATTTGATGGGTCAATTCACTTCCAATTCAAGTAATCCACAAAGTGGGTTTTGATTAAATTCTTTACCTTTTTAACATGCATTATGATGCAATTATTTCTGTGAGTGTATGTAAACTATAAATGCAATGGTATGTGCATTGAGGTGAAAGGGATCGACCATCGAAGGAAGCCCTCATTTGAAAAGGGGGTCATTGATAGATAATCTAAATGGGCTGTGACAATGTTAAGAGTCAGCTTCAGGAAAGTTATATGTGACCGGTTTAATAAAAGCTCAAGCATTTCATTTGTTTTAATGACAATTTAAAGAATAGTCCCAATTAGCAGCCCTGATGTTTGTTTATCTGTCCAGCTTTTTTTCCCCTCCCTTGTCGACTAGTCGTCAACCTCAAGGCAGCCATGAATGAACAAGCGCTCTTTACCATTATTAGTCCTCCACAGATGTGAATGAATTGAAAAATCTTAACTCTTGAGTGGAAAATATTGGGCTTTACTGTAGATTGATGACTGTTAAGCAGAATAGTTTCAATCTGCATTTTTTTAGGTTCTGAGTTCACTGTGTAATGATGCAAGAGCATTGGAACTTACTATGTACTAAAACATCTATGGAGAAATACAGTGTAAATAAGATTATATGAGAAGAAATTAAATTCAAAATAATAAGATCTATTGTGTGATCGGTTTGTACTTTGTCTTCTGTCAAAGGTTGATTAATTTGTCATATAATGAATGGATGTGTACAAATCAGTTCTGAATTTGAGTTAAACACTCAAACTGGTAAATAAAACACACTAGTCAAGTATGTTATTTCTAGCAAGGAGTGAAATCAATCATATTTTTTTCAAACAATTTATTTGTGATGATGACATAACCCCGAACGGAAAAAAAACAATTAATGAATTTACGATGAGGGCCGCAGCACATTTGAAAACTACATTTCCCAGAGTGCCATGGCTGTAACCAGTATTTGACGTCACGATCTATCCCAATACTCCTGTTTGAACTGCTTGTTTTGCTTCGCGGATGAACGCTGCATATAGAAGAGTGTTTTGGGGGAAAAGCAGCGAGGTACTGTCAAGTTTTGTTTTCTTTCTCTCTGACACTACAATCCTATATTGACTCAGCATTGTTTAGGCCACTGTTGTGGACACTTAATTTAGAAGTCCTTAAACAAATAACGTGGTGGCTAGCGGGCTAGCTAGCCGAGCTAAATTACATTATCTTAGCAGCTTTCGTTGCTTTTCGTTTCCTCTTTATTTTTCTGTGAAAATAACCGATTGCTTTTTTCTTCATATATGTATTTTACTTTGTGTTCCGAAATGCACGAAAATGATCAAATTAGCTCTAATGTCAACGTGATGATAAGAAAACAGGGTGTGTTATTATTCCAATATTGTAAGCGTGACGTTTTTGGTGGCCTGCATTTCTTTGATCACACAACACATAGATTTTAAAAAGTGTGCCTTTGTCCTTTTATCATAGTCACAATCCAACGTGGTTTATGGCTGACTTCTGGAAGTTACTCTACTTTTGAAGACTTAAGTTTAAGTTATTGACTTCATTTAGAGAAGTCGATCTTTCTCAAACGTTTTCTAATCTTTTCCTCGTTAATATTTGAATCTTACACTATTCAACCGTCTGATGGACATTGTTGTTTAATACGGTAGGTTACAAACGTGAGTTAATTTTCATCATTGGAGGGAGCCATTTGTGAATCCACAGTTTAAAGTTTAGCATCTCACATTGAATAACAATCCATACAAGATAACTGCCACGATAAATTTTATGAAACTTTTTGTGGTTTTTATTACCATATAATTTCCCCAGTAAATGGAGACAATAACAGAACATTTGCAACCAATGGTAGTGATGCTACTTTAGGTCTTTCTCAATGAGTATCTGAAGTAGTCTCAAAGCAGTTTAATTTTTTTAAATTCTCTTATGAAATTGGAATATTCTCAGTTGAATATGAAATATTATAATTTATCTCTTTCTGCAGAGGCAGCCCGGTGGAACGAGTGGTTAGCACGTCGGCCTCACAGCTCTGGGGTCCTGGGTTCAAATCCAGGTCACGTCCACCTGTGTGGAGTTTGTATGTTCTCCCCGGGCCTGCGTGGGTTTCCTCCCGGTACTCCAGTTTCCCCTTACATTTCAAAAACATGCATGCTAGGCTGATTGGACACTAAATTGCCCGTAGGTAAGAGTGTGTGTGTGTGTAAGGTTGTCCGTCTCCTCGTGCCCTGCGATCGACTGGCCACCGATTCAGGGAATAATGAGAATAAAGCGGTTAAAAAAATGAATGAATGAATGAATGAATTTGCTACCAACTTATTCCAGGCGAGTTGGAGTGCACGTCTAGAGCAGGGGTAGGGAACCTATGGCTTGGGAGCCACATCTGGCGCTTTCTTCTACATGGATATTCTCATGTGTCCATATATTAAGCGCACTGGATTATAAGGCACCCTGTCTATTTTAGAGAAAATTTAAGACTTATGTGCGCCTTATAGTCGTGAAAATACGGTATGTCTTTTAAATCAACTATTGACCCTGCAATTCTTAAAGTTCCATGCATATTCGTTTCCAAAAAGGACTCCAGACGCAAAGCGTTCTAATCTAAACAATTTATTGTCTAAGACAAAAGTCACAAAACAAAGGAAAGGCTCATCCTCCCCGGTCCTGTCAGCCGTCCATCATCTCATGTCCATCGTCCCAGGGCATGGGCAACTCGGGGTCTCAGCCGTGCCTTCCTGCGAGAAGATAAGGGAGTGTCCTGCCTCCTGGTTGTAGTCATTTCGCTAGCAAGTTCATCCTGTGTTTGTGTTATCGCCGCATTTTTATGGCATCTTTCTGCCGATTCCCTGCTTGGGAAACCAGACATGGCTGAAAGTTAACAACTTTAATGTTTATTTCTATTTGCCTATTACTTGTACATGTTAAATTTTCTTTCCTTCATACTTTAAAAGTGGTGAAGTGACTAAAAAAAGCCACACATTTTCATGTATGTTGACTTTTAAATTCAGAGCATGGCTCTCAAGGGTTAACATTTAAAAACTGTGAATTGTTTATGGCTCTTTCCATCAAAAAGGTTCCCAACCTAGAGGCAACAGTGGTGGCAAATCAATTAAACTTAACTTTTTGTGTGTCCCAGATTGTGTGAAAAAAGAACTGAATGTTTAAATTCAGTTAACGGAGCTGGTGAGGTGTATCATCATGGCCGACAGGTGCAGTGATGACGAAGTCATTCATCTGGCGAGTTTTAACGTTCATCGAAGACAAGGTGAATTCAAACAAAAATAAGCAAGTTGCGTGCTGGTTCTAAATTATCACCCAATTGACTCTTTTCAGGCCCCAGAGGGCGGCAGCGGGAGCTTATCACTGTTTCTGATGATTCGGATGAGGAGACTGTGGGGTTAGTATCCAACAGTCCTGTTTTAGTTCCAGATGATGATGTTACGGAAGATGATGATGTTACGGAAGATGATGATATCACGATCCTAGAGGTGAGTGATGAACAACTGCATCCTTAGGAAGTATACCCATACACTATTCTCTAAAAGTTGTTGTTTTTTAGCTATTCAGCCCCACACACAGCCAATAAAAAGGAACGAGGGAATATTGCCTTAACCTTTTAGCCACATATGAAATTTCCAGCATACAGTACTACTTACAAAATGAAATAGTTGCAGAAGTAGTTTTGTAACGTGAATGTTTTTTTGGGGGGGATTGCATTTTTGCTTGTTTAATCCATTCATGGTCCAGTTGTTTTTTGGGTTTGAGAAGAGAAATAACCAGACTTCCCCAGTTACCCTCTTGTGGTACCTTCTGTTCGATTTAAATATGTCATAGGCTGACCTCTTAACCATTTTTGGAGGTTCGTAGATTGTTGATCCTTTCCGGGGCTTCCCTAAAGTTTTATGTTAATTTGCAGTCACGCAATGTTTACAGTAACCACAGAAATAAGTGTTGTGATAATGGCGAAAGGTAATACTTTTACTTTTGGGAAAAGTCAATTTTATATTATAGAAAATAGATCATTAAAATGTAGGTCTGTGACAAAATAACTAAAACATACGCGCAAAAGCAGATTTATTCCACTCTTGGATTCTTTCAATTTGTATGTTGCATTTTCTTGTAAACATTGTTTGGCTTTTATGTAATTAAATATGTTTAACAAATTAGAAATACCAGTTATGTTGAACAACGTAAACTCCATAGTTAACCCTTTACAAGCAGCAGTAATGACTCCGAAATATGACACACTGTTATTTTTACATTAGTAGGGTCAATAGTATAAGGAGGTTAGTAATTCATCCAGTATAATGGTTGTTGTTTTTTTACTGCAAAACTGAAAATAACCAACAAATAGTAAATGTTAATTTGCCTCCTGGTGGAAAAAGTATAGCAATGCTGTAAGTCTTGTGCGCATATAAGCCGTACCCTTGATTCAGTCATTTTTGAGTTGCAAATACGGCTTATATGCGAGAAAATATGGTAAGTAGAAAAGCAACGTGATTGACAAAACAAAGTCCAGTTTTGGGCCATTGAGTTGCTAATTTAAACCACCCAGGCGGTGGGCTGCCATCTGGGAAGTCAAACTAGAGAAAGAAAAACCTGTGAGTTCTTAAATTTTTAAAAGTATTTTTGAAGTCTTAACTTTTGCAACCTTCGTTTCTACAGCCAACAGTTCCTGCACGTAAACGTATAATACGCCCAGCTGCAAAATGGAGCGGGCCCTCTCAAATGCTCAGCGGAAATATTCCTCCGTGGGATCCATTTGCCCCCTCTACCTCCAGAGATGCCATAGCCCGCTCGTCTCCAGACTCGACGTCAACGTATGCACAGCTAAACCATACGAGTAACCCCCATCAGCAAAATGCGAGTATGCCACAAAAGATAAAAGTGTCATTCCAGTCTACCTTCTTACACCCCGAAGTTGTCACATTGGGAGTGCCGCAAGGTGCAGGGGACCCTTTGCCTAAACCATCTGAACTGCCTTTGACCACAGGATGTTTAACGGCCTTGCCACTGCCAAAAACATCTCACGATGATGTTAAAAAGAATCTTCCTCTCTCTACAAATACTGTAAATAAGGCACATAAAAGGACAAGCATAGAAGATTACTACCCTCAAGCAAGCACTTCCTCTGCAGAGCTGCCTCCTAAACCAGTGAGATTTTCGGAGTTCAGTTCGATGGGATTAGTACCTCAGCATGAATGGAAAAAGACAGTCATCTTTCCACCACAACCAATACAAGCCTGTGCTTTGGTCACAGATCCTCAGCAAGAGGACAGCAGGCCCCAGACCACGGGTCAGGCTATCTTAGTTCCCTTGCATGGCAATATTTTTCAGATCGAACCTCAACCCCTCGCTCAGGCCCCATCCCAGTCTTTGGCACAAACATCCCAGTCCAGTGGGGTGGCACCTGTGGTGGGTCACCAAATCATGTTGGGGAGCCAAGCACGTACCAAGATTGGTGCTAATCCCCAGCCACAGGTTGGCCCCTCAACTTTGTCTTCTCAAACCCGTAAAAACGCACTGGTCAATCCATTCCTTCATTTCGTGATGAACCCCCCTGTTCCTGACGGCATTCCGAGAATTGAGGACGCGAGGCCTGGTCACTCTGAAGCAACAGAAAGGTCGGAGATAAAGCACGATGTCAAAACGCTTATCGCTGGTGTTGTAAGTAATAATATCTACCTCTTTATATTTTGTCTCTCTGCTAGCTGTCCTAAACCTGTATGTTGTTGTCTTTCAAGGTGCATCTCTTTCCAAATATCCAGGAAGCCTATGTAGCAGAACTGATCCAAACAAATAATGTGAAAGACTTGAATGCGTAAGATTGTATTTGTTTTTTATGGGCGAAGACAATTGTTACTATAGTAATCGTGAAAACACAGGTTAACCCTCTAAAGGGAACTCATTGGCTTGCATTGACAGTGCAAGTCAGCCAATGCATATTGACTTGAAGGGGGTGAATGAACAAATGTTGCTGCCAAAAACCCATATATGGAAACAATATTACTATACTACATTGCAATAGCCAAAAAGTTGACATGATTGATGGAAATTGTCCATAAAGTCAAGAGACAATTTATCTGTTCTTGACCTGTGTCCATGGTTTCACTTTTTCCTCTACTGTTTTCAAGTATCTGTAACCTGTTGTTGGAGAACCCAGAATATCCAAAGTCTGAGGAAGCTGCAGCCACAGTAGCACCCACCAGCATTTTACTGGAGTCTGGAGATGGCAACACAGAGGTACATGAAGCTGAGAGTTTATTGAGAGAGACTGTTTAAAGGGGTCTGAAATTTGAAAAGTCCTTCCAGAGCGGAAATCTTGTCTGATGCAGTGTGGTCTAAATGCTTCAAAACGCAAAACTAAGTTTGGGTGGGACCTGTGTCCATGCTCTCCAAATCAGAAAAACAATCTCTAGACCTATGACATCAGCTCAGTTAAAAAAAACACCAAAAATTACAACCTCCAAGATCTCATTTTGTCCCTTCATTCATTTTCGAAACCACTTTATCCTCACTAGTGTCGCGGGGGGTGCTGGAGCCTATACCAGCTGACTTCAGGCCAGAGGTGGGGGAGACCCTCTATCGATGGCCAGTCGATCACATTGCACAAGCAGATGGACAGCCATTCGCACTCACACCCTTACCTAGGGGCAATTTAAAGTGTCCAATCAGCCTACCATTCATGTCTTTGGAATGTGGGAGGAAACTGGAGTACCCGGAGAAAACCCACGCAGGCCCGGGGAGAACATGCAAACTCCACACAGGTGGACCAACCTCGATTCAAACCCAGGACCCCCTAGCTGTGAGGCCGACGTGCTAACCACTCAAGCCGCCAGGCCGCTTAGACACAACTTGTGATTTGTTTCCACCCAGTTTTCGAACTGGGGACATTTTGCATGTAAGGCAAACGTGATAACCGCTACACTGTGGAAACAACTGGCTTTCATTTTGTCCAAAATATCCCAAATTTAAACAACTCGTAATATGCATTTCTTTTCCGTCTTTGAAAATCTGGCTACTCTGCCTATTGCCCATACTCAGGAAAAGGACTGGGTTACACACAGGAACCATGTTTTTTCTTCAGGCCATTTCTGTCTAAATATCCAAGCATAATTCAGTTTAAGAGGCATTATAAACACAATTTTCAGAAGGTATAAAGAAGAGTTAAGGATTTAATTATCGTGTGTTTCCCAATTACCTTTGTAATAGCTAGATCCTTCACATTTAGTGTTTATTTGTTATCTTATGGTTATTTACTTAGTTTCTTTTGTAAATATGGGACTAGTAATAGGACAGACTGATAAATAATTGGGAAATGAAGTGAGCTAGCTTTTAATAAGCTTTGTTTCATCCTACTTCTTTTTCACATTATTGAGTAAATTCTGTTGTTATTACTCTAGACTTTGTTATTATTATAAGTGTCTCATTGTCTGATTTATTTGTGTTTTTATTTTTCTTATTTTCATTCTTCTGGCATGTGTCCAAAAAGGGATTCTTAAAAACGTGAGACATTTTGAGAAAGTTTGCTATTGAAACAACTGGAAATGGTTTCAAATGCTCTACAAATCACACCGTAACAGTACAACTACACCCAATAATGTGAAATACTATGGTCTATTTTTTAATTTGTAAAATTAGCTACCATTGACGGCAATAGACGTCCATTGAACGTACATGAATTTGTTGCCACCCTCGCAGTTCAAATGCATTTGACTTGTGTGATACAGTGAATTAAAGAGTTTTCATTTAGTTGTTAAGAGCCACATGATCAGATATGATAATTATTTTATTATTGGCAATGCCACTGAAATAATTCATGTATCATTTCAGGAAACTGAAGATCTGTTTGACTACGAAAAACTGGGCCTAGTCGAAGCCGATATATCGATGCAGGCTGCGGAGTTGCTCATGGCGGACTTTCGCATGATCAGCTGTCAGGACATCAAATGGGCTCTCCATGCCCTTAAAGGACACTATGCAATCACACGCAAAGTAAAAAAAAAAAAAAAAAGTTAACAATGCGTTGAAAAAGTATTCACACTATTCAAATGTTTTCCTCTTAGGCCTTTTTTGACGCTCTGAAGCAGTCTAAAGAATCACACAGCCCCTCAAGAACCAGACAAGGAAGCAGAATGTCTACTGATCGCCCCTACATCGATTTCCATTTTGAGCATGGTGAGGAAAAAAGTTTTGTCTGTGCTGGCATCCCCGTGAGAATTGATTCCAAACCGTGGTGTGGTGTGATGTGTCTGACATGTCAACTTGCTGCCTCCGTTTGTGCTGCAGGTCAAGTTAAATTTGACAGGAAGATGTACTTTTTGGAAAAACGCAGGCGCTACTGCAAGACGCACAAAAATTTGAAAGCTCCTATACAAAAGGAGCTTAGTTTCTTCCAAAAGAAAGCCAAAGAATGGGCAGAGGTATTCTTAATTGTTTCCTTTTGTTACATCTCATCTGAAATTCAGTGACAATGTTGTTATTTTCCGTTTTTCTAGCATGAAGACTTTCTTCTGGCACTGCAAGTCAATGAAGATGAATATAAAAAAGTAGGTGTATTTATACTCATTTACAGTGGTACCTCGACATACTAGCATTTCGAGATACGAGTAAAATTTCGAGCAAATAATTATCTCTAGATACGAGACAAATTTCGAGATACGAGAAAGCCAGGTGGCCAAGACATGAGAGGCTGTTTATGATTTTAGCGCACTGTCTTTTTTGCCGATATCTACGGGCACTGAACGATTTATTCAGACGAGTTTCTCCTAGCATCGAGCGTTGCATTTTTTTCAGTGTTTTTTTCCGTCACGCAGCGTGAATGGCGGAGCGATCGCTAATACGAGTAGTATATATTACTTCTCGTTGGCTGCTCATAAGAACATCAGGGGCACTGGCTCTCTCCCCACAACTCCCTCGTGTAATGTCTCTGGTCGCAACTCCCTCTTTGTAATGTCTCTGCGAGCACTGGGCGGAGCGTTGCATTTTTTCAGTGTTTTTTTCCCCCCCTTAGCCTGTTAGCTCCCGTTGGCAGAGCGATTGCTAACAAGACTACTCCTTGTTGGCAAGTGGTCATGCGGTATCCTATTGTGAGGACATTTGTGTGCATCATTTTCGGAATATTTTGAAGGGAATACAAAAGAAAACAGCCCATCGATAGTGAAAGTGAGGGTGGAGGCGGGGCAAGCAGCCAACCCGGCCGGAGAATAAAGGTATAAAAATGTATAACAAAATTAGAATTAAGTTTAGTGTAAGGTTAGATTAAATTTATTTTTGAGTGTCTGCATCGTAATCCAAGTTCATTTAAATTTGTTTATGTTATTAAACGAGCGTGTTGCCGTGGAAAAAGCGCCCCACCCCTCCGCCCCCCTCTCTCTGTCCGTCTCTCTCTCCCCTCCGCGAAATCTGTATAATTTTAGTACTATTAAACACATTTTAGTAATATTAAACCATTAGTTATGTGTTACTTTGTTAATAGATGGCGAATTAGATGGAATAAAACATTTTTTACAATCCAATATCCTGTTTTTGGTGTTTTTTCAGAGGGTTGGAACGAATTAATTTGTTTTTAGTTCATTTCAATGGGAAATGTTCGTTTGACATACGAGCTCAGTCCCGGAACGAATTATGCTTGATTCACGAGGTACCACTGTACTAGCATAATTACTGTAATTTTACCAGAGAACCGTATTTATTCATTTTATTTTTAGATGCACTATAAGGCACAGAGATCTGAATACTCTATACTATTTCTTTAAAAATAACAAAATAATCCTAAAGAGGCATTTTGGTGGGGGTTCACTTTCAGGTAAATAACAATGATAGATGTCCAATCAGGTGGCTTTTAAAAACTAAATACCTCTTTGAAAGAGTTTTTCAAAAGTAGGCGTTCACTCCACTAGAAGGATGAGAGTGGATGAACATTCAGTCATTCGCTGCCATCCTCCCAGCTCAAATGGATTGGACGTCTTAAGAAGGAAAATTTAAAAATATCTTCCATTACTATCAAATGTAGTGCAAATTGAAATATTTTCCTTGACAACAGATTTCTAGTGATGTGTGGTCGTGGAAAAACAAATAACTGCATATCCATAATTTGGCCATTCAAAATTATATCAGGATATATTTTAGTATTGATGCTTTGATGCATTTTAATAAGACAGCTGATTGGCCTGTAAACCCCACATATAAACCACATTGTTCAAAGCTGAGGAAAAACGTGTTTGACTTCAGAATGTGTATATTCATGTTACATCAGTGACTGAAGCTTTGTTTTTTACAGGATGGCCAGTTAATTGAGTGTGGCTGTTGCTATGGAGAAGTTGCCTTTGAGAAAATGACACAGTGTTCAGACGGGCACCTGTTCTGTAAAGAGTGCCTCGTCAAATATGCTCAAGAGGCAGTGTTTGGATCCGGGAAGGTACGTTTTCAATGCAAACAATAGTTGGACTGGGTGCACAGTGCCCAAAAATATGTACTATGAAAAGACATGGTGGAATGCAATACTTAACGGAACTTAATGAGAGTCCATTACATTTATTTTTCATTTCTACGTATTTTTTTAAGTACAATTCTATGCTGGATTTATTTCCAGTTTATTGAATACTGTTGGCTGGCCACCGATTGATGGTGTCCCCCGCCTCGTGCCTATAGTTAGCTGGGATAGGCTTCAGCACCCCACCCATGACAATAAGTGGTTTGGAAAATGAATGAATGAATAAATACTGTTGCAATTTCATTCATTTCTTTTCTGGACCGCTTATCCTCACCAAGGTTAGGGAGCGGGGGGTGCCTCAACCTTTGTTGTTAGATGTACTTATTTTTGTAGTGTGTTTGTTGAGGAAACATGAGATTTTTTTTTTGTTTTCTGTATTCCTTTTGCAGTCAGAGCTGAGTTGCATGGAGTCAGGCTGCCTTTGCTCTTACCCAGTCTGTGAACTAGAAAAGGTCCTACCAGAAAACATCCTTTGCAAATATTATGAAAGGCAGGCAGAGGAGGCTATCGCTGCTACCTGTGCGGACGAACTAGTGAGGTAAGAGTGAAATAAATAATACACCATTAGATTGCCCAAAGCACTTTACAGGGTTGCATTTTCCCATTCTTGAACATGTTCATGCACCAGTAGGCATTAATGTACACTTCATGAGAGTTTAAACTTTTTAATGTTTTGCAAAGTACCTCACTGTGGTCACTCTTGCAGAGCTGCCAACGAAAATTATATTTCGTACTGGGTAAAGCGAATTTGGTAGATTTTGTCACCTCGGCATTTACCAGTGACGCGGATAAAAATAAATCTCAATATCATCTCATTTTCTAATGCTTTTTAACTCTTTTTTTTTTCAATAGTTCATTCTTGCAAAGAAATAAAAAACTTACTCACGGTTTGTTTTGTGGGCATAGCTAACACGTCTACTCTGAAACAATTGATAACAAGGCACACGTGTCGTTGAAATAATTTAACGTTTTGACAACATGTAAAATGCTAAATTTATTTAGAACAACATGCTGCGCTTTGAAATTAATCATCATGGTAATTTTAAATGACGAGCCAAAAAACGAAAACTTTCAACATAGTAATTTTTTTCCATGTAAATTGTTGGGGGGAAAGTTAAAAAAAATGTAGTTTTGATGCAAAGTGCTTATTTGGTAGTTTGTTAAAGACTTGGCTGGTAACCTACAGAAAATTCGTAGTACAGTAATACCTTCGGATCTTAATGCGTTCCTGGACCGAGCTGATCATTTTTCAATTTTTGCGTATCAATTTTTCCCATGGAAAATAGCTAAATACAAATTAATCCGTTCCCACCCTCTGGAAAAAAAACACAAAAAAATAGGATATTACAATGGAAACATCTTCTATTTGTTCTAATTCACCACCTACTCACAAAGTAGCAAATACCTATCTAGTGGTTATGATCTTCAATACTAAAAGGTGACATTATTACAAGAGAGACGGGGGAGAAAGGGGAGAAGAGAGACTTGACGGACGGCAACGTGCTCGTAACATAACAAACTTTAAATTTAACTTAAATTAACTTCAATGATTTACTATACACACACACACACACTTAAAAATACATTTTAAACTTACGTTACACTAAATATAAACCTTCTTGGGCGATAACCAAGGCAAAGATTTTAATGTATTCCCCGCGGCTTTCGAGTCGGAAGTTGCTGCATGAAAGGGTTAAGTCTCATTTGAATGTGTTATGTATAGTAACATTAATGCCTTCTCACTTTCTTCCCTTGCCTAGGTGTCCCTTTTGTAATTTCCCCGCCTTACTAGACAAAGAGATGTCGCTTTTTAGCTGCCCCAACCCTCGCTGCCGCAAGGTTAGTCTTGTATTTGCTTACCATACACATCATGCTGAATTCAAATGACTTTAAAACTGTTTATCCATTTTCCATGCGGCTTATCTTCATGAGGGTTGCGCCTAACCCAGCTAACTATGAGTAGTAGGCGGAGCACACTCTGAATTAGTTGCCAGTCAGTTGTGCAGGGCACAAGATAAACATTCATTCTTGCACACATATGCACAATTTAGTGTCTAAGCAGCCTACCATGCATGTTTTTGGGAGATGGAAGGAAACCAGTGTACCGTATTTTCCAGACTAATAAGTCACACCTTTTTTTACCATTTAGCTGGCCTTGCGACTTATGATTTTTTTGACTTATGAATTTTTTTCTCTCTTACCTCCAACAGTCTTACAATGTTACACTTATTTATATATATATATATATATATATATATATATATATATATATATATATATATATATATATATTTATATATATATATATATTTATTTATTTATTTATTTATTTATTTATTTATTCGCTCTCTCACGCTCCTATTCATTGGCTGTTGCGACTTATAGTCCGAAAAATATGATACCCGGAGAAAACCCAAGCTATCACATGAGAAAGGTGCCTCCCATTCCATTTCAAATACATATCTTTTTTTGGTACCGCCTTTTAATACGGTCTCAAATCATACATTTTCTGATCCATTATGACCAAATATGGTAGTGACCATGAGTGATCCAACAACACTCATGATAGTGCAGAGGTCATGCAATGTGTGAGAGCAAGGATTGATGGGACCAAATGGTTCCATCTGGAGAGAATGGCGGCTCTTATCACTGCCTCCTCCCACTGTATAACCACAGGAATGCTGGGGTAGGGTGGCGGTGCATTGCAATGCAACCTGTTAATCACCTTTATCAGGATTAAATACGGGCCAACAAACAAAGCCTTCATGTGTGAATTGCAATCTTTTGCTCAACACATAGCACTCCATTCCTCGTGACCTTTTTTGTTTTTTTGTTTTTCAACCGTTCCCTAAGAGGTTGTGTGACTGCAGATAAAATTGTTGTTAGTTCCCTTTTTCTGGAGTCTTGTGTTGAGCTGTATTTTTAGGCTTTCTATTAAGCCTTAGCTTTCGCAACTGGGTTTAGACGACTTCTACATTCCTATGTACTCAGCCTACAGTCTTTTTTTTCAGATATTTGAGGATCAAACCTCACAAAATTATGATGTGAAGCTTCAGTTTAGCAAGTTTGTTGGTGAACTCAGATTTTGATGCTTGAAAGCCTCGTTTTTCCAAGTTTTTAATGCAAGCATATAGAAAATCCATGTCTACTTGGACTGAAACATAGGTGAACTGTAAAATCACTATTTCAGATCTTGAATATTTAAAAGTGGAAAATTCTCTCCAAATCAAGAATTTGATTTAGAGTTTTTGGAAGTTTCTAGAAGATTCTACACTAGCACAATCAAATCTGGCCAGTGTTGATTCACAGAATGACTTAATGATTTACAGCGTATATATTTTAAAAAAGGAATTGACTTGACGTTAATCTGAGAATGTCACATTAACCAGAACATTTTTATGGTGCTGCAAAACAGTAATCTAAATGTCTTTTGCTGTAAGTATGCCATTATACAATATGGACAGGAGCTGCATGTTTATAGTCCAGTGTGGCTTATATATAAACAAATTAGTCCAAAAATTTCAATGCTATCTATATATGATTCAGTCCTATACTCCAAAAATTGCTGTTTTGGGAGCTGATACTGAATATTGTATCTGGCCAACCATATGTATAATGGTACTTAAGATATCATTCATTTTTGTGCATTTCTACCTTTGAGCCCATAGGTGGAACACTTGACCGTTCAAGAGAAAGATAGAAAATGTGCTCACTGCACAGCTGCATCTTATCTAAGCTTAGGCAACACACCCCAGATCATTTTTCGTGGTGTTATATCACAACATGCAACAGCTGTTAATGTTAGCCAGATATCATACATCCATTTAGGCTTGAAAAAACAATGGAATTTGTCCCTGTACTCATTGCTGAAATTACTTATGTGAATTAAGCCAGCTGTTGTTTACCAAATTGATGTCTTAGGTTTGAGTATTTATTAATTTATAATATTGATTTCAAGTAGGAAGGGTGCTTTATTTTACAGACGGTCATTGCAAAGCGGCCCCATTGTGACCAGGGGCGGGGCCTTATTATGTAATTGACACAGTTCCACAAGCCTTGCCCTCCTCAATTCCTTTTCATTGGTGGACTCCTCTCTCCACACCCCTTACACCGCTTTCCTATTGGCTGGCAGCATTTACTTCTGTTTCAAATATGGTCCGCATCAAGTTTGACCCACATTCCGCCCCACCATCCCGCCTTCACCCGCCCTACCAAAATGTATTCCACATGTGCTTATGAGCACATCTGAACAAGCTTGTTCATAAACCCATAGGATTTCTACATTCCAAATGCTGACCAGTGGAAAATTACCTTTGTCTGACAACTGTTATGCATCAGGGTTTTTTCAACTCTGTCTTCATTGATGGCAATTTTGGCAAATTTATTTGAAATTAGGGAATTGCAGGTGATTGTTGGCGAACTCTAGTAGTAAATTAGTACAGTAATCCCTCGAATATCGCAGTTAATGTCGACCAGACATGGCCGCGATAATCAAAAATTGCGACGTAGGGTCACCCCTATTAAAACTACCTTTTTATTTTTTTGTAGTGCTGAGTCCTAGTAGCAAGAGTGGCTTCTGCTTAAGCGTTTCAGCGTGGATTTTCACATTTTTATTAACTTAAAAAAAAGGAATAAAAAGCAGAAAAAATCGTGAAGTGAATTTGCAATAAGTAAAGTTGCAATAATCGAGGGAAGACTGTTATAGTGAATAGTGGACCTCGCCTATTCACAATTCAGAATTTGCAACTTCACTCATTTGGGGATTTTTATACGGAGGATAGCTCGCATAACATACATTCGTCTGAGCCAAATGCTCTCGCATATATCTGAACTATGATTAAGGCTCATTTATGATGATTGCAGCTGGTTTGCATTCACGATGTTGTAGGTATTCTCAAGCATACAATCAATCTGACAAATTTCACCACTACGACGTGACGGCCCTAATCGTAGTCATGACGCACTAGTCAAATTTTTCCAGACTTGACACTATTCCCCGTGCTGGAAAGTAAATTTAGCACCGATACTATACAAAACTTTTGGTGTCCTTGCAAAATAAAATACTGTTGTCAACGAGGATCACTGAATCTGCGCATACAGTAATCCCTCGATTATCGCGGTTAATGTAAAGCAGACATGGCCCGTCAGCTGAGTGGTTAGCGCGTCGGCCTCACAGTGGGGGACCTGGGTTCAAATCCAGGTCGCTCCACCTGTGTGGTTTGCATGGTAGGCTGATTGGACATTCTAAATTGCCCCTAGGTGTGAGTGTAAGCGTTAATGGTTGTTTGTCTCCTTGTGCCCTGAGATTGGCTGGCCACCAATTCAGGGTGTCACCCACTTCTGCCTCGAAGTCAGCTGGGATCGTGTGCGGTCGATTGGTCGCCGGTCTTTTGGTCGCCCTGACCGCGACAATGGGCGACCAAAAGACCGGCGACAAAACAAGGTAAAACAACACGGTCTACGCATCAATAAAAGCCAACAATGGCCAAGAGCAGTTTCACTGAGCCGACGTGTAAGTGTATAAGAGTTTCTATGTCCATGTGTTGTCCCTTTTAAGAAGCTACGTCAGTCAGGGTCTTAACAAGTTCTCCAACAAAAAACAAAAGTCCGGGAAATTTGGAGCTTTTCTTTAGCCTAATAATTACTAGGGCATTAAGTATGACTAAATAGTAATTCGCAGTTTGTATTTAGGGAATTTGAGCAACGATTTAAATGGTAATTATCACTTACCTTCCCCTCCGGGCGACCAAAAGATCGGCGACCAAAAGTACAGCGACCAATCGACCGTGTACCGCTGGGATAGGCTCCAGCACCCCCTGCGATCCTAGTGAGGATAAAGCAGGTTCAGAAAATGAGATGAGAATCCTTTTGTCGTACCAATCTGTTTACCTGTGTCACGTCAGAAGGCAACAGCATGACAATATTTTTGAGAACTACCTACAAATGTGTCGGATGTGTATCTAAAGCAGGGTTGTCCAAGTCAGGTCCTCGAGAGCCCCTATCCAGTCTGTTTTCCATATCTCCCTCCTCTAGCACGCCTGAATCAGATCAAATCCCGATGATTTGATTCATGTGTGTTGGTGGAGGGAGACATGGAAAACAGACTGGATAGGGGCTCTCGAGGACCGGACTTGGCCACCCCTGATCTAAAGTATCAACGTTCATAATAACCTAGGTTGGAGAGGGAGTGTTTTAGACATCAAAATAAGGTGGTGTAAAAGTGGAGTTCCACTGTAGTGTTCATAAGTAGCAATATGTCTTTTGTTCCTCATTGTGTCACGTCATCTGTCACCCTCCATGTAGCGCAATGCAGACCCCACCCCTATTAGAACCTCTACTGTTGTGCTGGCACCACCTTATAAGGTAATGTGCAGACAAAGACAGTTTAAAAATGGAGAAAGAGAGGAAAGGCATGCTATGAATGAAGGAGTGGTGATGGAAGAACCCTGGGGGATGGCGTGTAATGACAAGTTAGTGCAGGAGAGGCGGATATTCGGGAGGGGCACAAGCCGAGACTTGAAAGAGCGGACGTGGGCCGCATTGCAAAGGACAAGCGTGGCCTGATCGAAAACATTGATGAGCAGTAGGGGGCGATGGTTCACTGCACTCTTGTCCCCCTTTTGGTAACCACCCTTTTTGTCCAAGCACATTTCTGCAGCAACCAGGCACTTTTTTATGCTAATGTGGAAACACTTTGAATTCTCAATGCGACCTTTTATTACAATAGAAAATAAGAACACAGCCACTAACCCTTTGTAGGGCACTTTATTTACGGTACTAGACGTCCAATCCGCTTCAAACTGGGAGAGGTTGGCAGCGACCCTGAAACATGAGAATTCGTAGCCTGTCATCCCAGTTCAAATGAATTGGACATCTACCGCTATCAATGGCATGCACTGAGTTAATTGTAAATATTTTCTTATATTTTCATTTGTTAATTTTTATACTTTCAATGTAGTTTTTTATTTTTAAAAAAAGGAAAAAATGGACTGTCAATTCATTAAACAAGTAAAGAATTCATATATATATATATATATATATATATATATATATATATATATATATATATATATATATATATATAGCTATAGTTTTAATTCCATATTGGCTGCCGCAACCAGAGTTTATTTTATTTGATTTTATTTATGTCTTTATCTATCAAATTAAACATAAAATTAACACGACCATCGCCGACCTTGGTCATTGGTATAGTGCACATGTGACATACATGACTCAAAATGTGGACATCAGATCTTTTTGAGGTTCTTTATATATTTCTTTTCTCATGAAAATTACTAATCACCTGCCTCACTACGCCTTATAAAGGGTTAAGCAGCTACCACAAACGGTCTCCTAAAGGGCAAGTCGATTCATTCTAGTGCAACTCATCCCTGCATAGTCGCATACTATTAATTCCCCAGCCTTCGTTTTTGTCCTTCATCCGACCTCGGTAGAGAGAACATATTCACACTATTCCCTCATCGCATCTAATCTTCAATGTTTGATGAGTGACTACTCAACTATTGATGACAAGTTACTTCATTTAGCCATGGTTTTGCTGTATCTTCACTATGCGCGTGGAACAAAGCTGTACGTGTTGTATCTGAAGTTCAGAGGATGAATTTGCAGTTTCTAGGCAACCAGGCAGTTGGTAAAAAAAGGCAAATCACAGAGCAGGGCCACACCTTGCTCTGTCTGCAGTGCAGGCTGATGGTTCTCTTTGGTTTGATGCAAGATAGTACAAAATGAAAATGAACAATTGTTTTTGTTCGATGTGCAGGAAAGCTGTCGGAAATGCCACGTGCAATGGAATCAGCATGTGGGGAAGACGTGTGAGCAAATCCTGGAGAAAGATGAGATCCGCATGAGGGTGCTCATGTAAGTGGAAATCCACACACAACGGTGGTATCCTTTACCTACCAAATGCAGGAAACCGCTGCGTTTTCCGGACAACCCGACAGGAAGTTAAGAGGCCGGCTGCTTCCTGTGGGCCGGCGGGGAAATATTATTTTGTTTTGAGCTATTGAAAAGATCTTCCCACTTCCTGGTGGCAACATAGACAGGAAGCGGCCTGGTGGAAAGATCAACGTTGACGATGTGTAGAAGTCAGACACACTTTAACTCGTGGGGCTAGCAGTGGACGATTAGTCCCAGTCAGAAATGAATGGTCTATCACTGGTATTTGCTTAAATAAGTGATAAATCAATGAACACCAAATGAAAAGGAGGTTGGTAATTGTCCCGGCTGCGACCCGACTGTTCGCATTGCTACGTTGAGGCTAATGGCAAAAGACAATCTTCTAAACACATCAAGCAATGGCATCCGTCTTCAGGGGTGTCAGACTCGGGTTGGTTCGCGGGCCGCGTTAACGTCAACTCGATTTCATGTGGGCCGGACCATTTTAAATATAATATTTAGATTTTTTTTTTTATAAAAGGATTAAAAGAACCGGATTAAAAGCCCTGAATATTCTGTTTTTTATAGATCTAAAACAATGTTTATTTGAGCTTTTTTAAATATATTTTTAGATTTTGCAAAATTATTTTTGAACTAAAAACAAAGAAAAGAATTGATTAAAAAATTACAATTATTGATTTAAAAGAGGGAAAATAAGGAAATGTAAAATACATCTATACTCTTCATTTTAATTTGATCCTAAAACAGAAAGTCGGCGCTCACAATTTACTTTCTCGGCCCGCACAAAATGATGCGGCGGGCCAGATTTGGCCCTCAGGCCGCCACTTTGACGCATGTGGTCTACTGCATGCAACGCTGCCAACTACTCCGGAATTTCCAGAGTTTACCCGGAAATGCAACGCAAATTCCGGGACTCCGGGCAACTTCCCTAAAGTCCGGAAATCCCAAAAAATTAGAGTGACAATTTTTTGGAATTTCCGGACTTTAGGGAAGTTGGTGTACCCTATCGACTGATTAATTTATTTTATCGTGATAACAATTTTAGTATTGGTCCATATATAAAACGCGCTGGATTATAAGGCGCCCTGTCTATTTTGGAGAAAATTTAAGACTTATGTGCGCCTTATAGTCGTGAAAATACGGTAGCTTGTTTTTCACGCTTGGCATTCTGATGTTTCTTTGCGTCCCTCCAGTGAGGAGCGCATGACGGCGGCCCGAGTGAGAAAATGCGTCAAGTGCAATACGGGCCTGGTCAAGTCCGAGGGCTGCAACCGCATGTCGTGTCGATGCGGCACCTTCATGTGTTACCTCTGCCGAGATGCCATCACCGGGTACGACCACTTCTGCCAGCACCCTCGCTCGCCGGGTGCTCCCTGCCGACATTGCCACAAGTGTTCCCTCTGGACCGATCCCACGGTACAACACACACACACAGCTTTATTCATTGCGGTCGCCGCAAATTGGACAAAACACTTTATTGATTGTCCGTGTGAGGAAGTTCTATTTTGAAATTGGTTGCATCACTTCCATCAGTCCAGATTAGTTTTTTTTTTAATCAAAATTTGTTTCAATGACAGTTCGCTTCCTGTTAGTGTACATCCAGTTCCAGCTTGTAATGATACGTTCGCTGCCATTGATGGCGCTGGATGTCAATTGGCATTCCCACTTGCAATGAATTCAGGTCTAGCACTGTCAATTGCAGCCAATTACTTCGCTTTTTCATGCTTTGCAAACTAATTGGCATTAAAAGCATACTATGAAATGCTACAAAAAGTGACTTTAGGTTTTATACAAATCCATCATTAAATAGCAACAGATTTTTTTTAAATAATTTAATTATGTACTAATTAGTCTTCCGTTGTCAGCTGCCTTTGTCTCAACCACAAAAATATTTAATCATATTTTTTGCAGTCTGCTGGCATGGTATCCATAGACGTGCTATTCTCTTGTTTCTGTTTGAGCATTCTGGCATTCTGTCAGCGCAAGTCTAAAAAGTTAGATATGAGCATCAATTCTGGTTGCGATGTCACAACCAGAATTCTGGTTGTGACATCACAACCAGAATTGCTGAAAAAAGTGGGCCTTCCTTGATGCATTGCTTTTGATAGCAAAACTACAAGATGGCCTATGATTTGAGTGCCAAATTCATTTTCTGCATGTAAAATTACATTAGTGCAGGTATTTTCATGTTTTCACACGCCCACCATTTCACGGAAACTCATTTTGGCTCACGTTGCATGTGTGGCTGTGTTCCTCCAGCAAGATGACGAGCGAAACATTCAGGAAATCCAAAAGGAGGGAGAAGTGCAGCTGAATAAAAAGTTTGTAGGTGAGTTTGACACTTTTAAGACTTTTATTTCCTTGCGCTGGCCAAGAGCCTTCACCACTCCCGCATCCCAATTCCCCCTTACGCAGATCATTTGGGAAAGCGAGTCGGCCCACCCCCAGAGGCGGTCCAAGAACCCAAGTGTCGCCGCGTGGGACCGCCCCCTGAAAACTTCCCTCCCCCGGTTCCCCCTCACCCCCGGAACCCCCCTCCCCCGGTTCCCCCTCGCCCCCGGGTAGTACCTGCTCCATTAATCCCTGTGCTCCGTGGCCGCATGTTCATGATGCCCCCTTTGCCCCCGGCGCCCTACGTTCCCCCCCTGCCAAACCTGATCCCTTTCAACAACAACCACCACCACCACCACAACAACAATCGCCATGGCAACCCTTTAAACTTCGAGATAAAATTCAATATTCCCTGAAATCGATAGGAAGTGGGCCAAAATTACTCTGTACCTGCCATTGACAATGATAAAACATCCAACTCATTTAAACTGGTAGGACTGGCGATAAAACGTCTTTCAGTTTACGCAGGCTGACGTTGAAAGTTTTGTTCGTTAAATTTCCAATGTATACTTGTTATTTTCTGACCAAACTAAATTCAGAACTCCCGTCTGTACGTTCGGCTAATTGTTTTCAAAGCCACACCGTTTTCTAATAAAGAAGCTTGACTTTCAAACACTGGAACAATTGGTAACGTTTAATATTGACAATAGTATCGAGTATATTTTTGAGTGTCTAGTTGAAAACTTGAGTATCGTGTGCCTTTGCGATTCTTTTAACATTTTATCTAAATGAATACTCTGAACTTGGTTCCCCCTCTCAAATGGCGAGAAAGTGGGTTAGTGGGTCAGTGGATAATCTCTTTAGGGGGAAAAATCAATCCCAGAATTCCAAAACGCAAATTAAATTCCCTTTTAATGGGACACAAACAAGTCAGGTCCATGTGGAATATGCAAGCATTATTTTATTATATAAGGTTTATTTAAAATAAATAACAACCAAAAATAGGAATTTTCAAAAGTTAATACTTATTTTGTTATTTATGAATTTAAGAGTGTTATTGGGGGTTCTGTAGGCCACACTTGTATTCATTCATTATATGAGCCACGTATCCTCACAAGGGGGGTCCTGAATCCTATCCCAGCTGACAACGGGCAGTGGGCAGAGTAGACCCTGATTTTGTAGTGAATACTGTATAGCTGCAACAACAAGCACTTGTTAAAAACAGCTGGTTTTACAAGGTGATAGAAACAATAACACACACCCCACACTTAAACACGCACAATATCATCCACAGCAATTGTCTGGGAACACATGCTACCAGACACCAGACGTCCCTGTGGTGGTGTAGACACACAAATGGTGAGAAGGTCATCTCAAATGCGACATTATACTGTTAAAAGTCAGAGGAAGTTGAACCAATGCGACAGGAAGTGTAACTTTGTTGTATGTGGCATGTCTGGTTCATAGAATGTGTTTTTGTAAATGGGTCAAATCTCTGTCATCACGTCCTAACAGGGAATGATCCATTTTGTGTTTAGTGTTTCGTGTGTTTGTGTGTTTAGTTTTGAATTTCCAACTCCGGCGCCACTCTTGACCTTCAGATTCCCCGAAGGTTACATTTCACGCTTCTAAACTAACTTAAATTAAGATTTGATTCAATCGCTGACATTGCTAACTACAGTGGTACCTCGACATACGATCTTAATCCGTTCCGGGACTGAGATCGTATGTCGAGCTTTTGGTAACTCGAGCGGACGTTTCCCATTGAAATGAACTAAAAACAAATTAATTTGTTCCAACCCTCTGAAAAAACACCAAAAACAGGATATTGGATTGGAAATTTTTTTTTTTATTTACGAACCCCATTGATATGCAAATGAGTGTCCCAACATAAGACGCATGTTACGAAACCCCCCAAAACGTTAATACATTTCCTGTATCCGTTTATTTTGAAATTGTCCGGTGTACTCTGCTCCCTCCCTCGATTATCGCGAATTCACTTCTTTGTGATTTTTACTGCTGTTAAAAAATAAATTTAAGTTGATAAAAATGTGAAAATCCACGCTGAAACTTGAAAGCGGAAGACAGTGGAGTGGCTTTCGCTTGTGAGTTTCTACTAGGACTCTGCACTGAAGGGAAAAAATGTTATAGTTATAGTAATTATAATAGGGGTGGTCCTACTTTTTTCGATTATCGCGGCCATGTCTGGTCGACATTAACCGCGATATTCGAGGGATTACTGTACTTGGGTGACCAAGCTGAATGAAGAACTAGAAATTTCAAAGGTTTCGCAGCCATGACGAAATCCATCACGAAACATTAGCATGCTGCTTTTATTGTCCACATGCAAACACACCACGCCGAAGCCATTCGTCACCCTCGTAGCACACTTGGCCCAACAGAGACATCCATGCCTGGGCTGTTGCTCTTGTCACCACTTTTGGGTGAAAGCAATTCTCTTGTTATTGGTGCTCTGGCTGGGTTTCGTTTATGACTGCAGAAAGCCAGTGCCGAGGATATTTTCTTCTACTGATTTGCCAAGTTGTCCTTTAATTGCTCCCTGTCCTGATACAGTATGTCCCGTACTTGTCTAAAACTATATCAATGCCATTTATCAATTTTCGTTCAGGCATATTTTCATGAGCTTGAGCCCATTTTTAACTAAATTTTGGAAAGAGAAGCACTAAAGCCTAGTTTGGAACAACCTTTTGAATTCATACTTCAGGAATTAATGTGGCTCAGTACTTAAGTTTTCACCTCAATGTCAATACAGTGAAAATACTTTTGATACTGTATTGAGAAAAAAACGAATTAAATGTTTTTATCATTAACTTTTTTTCCATTAGCAGTCATTATGATGTTGTTATCAAAATTATGTCCTCGATTTGCCCAAATTGAACTGGAAGTGAGCTGAAATTTTCAGGAAATAACCCGGAAATTCCCCAAATCAACAGAAAGTGATCAATGACAAGTAGACTCACAACAACAGGACCCCCAAATGTCCCAAAATCATCAGAAAGAGACCCCAAATCAATAGAAAGTGAACTGAAAGGAAATGGAAGTGACCAATACACTGTATGTGACCCAGAAATGCCTCAAATCAACAGGGATATAAAATACAAAATGTACTATAAGTGACCCCAGAATGCCACAAATGTACAGAAGTGACCTGTCAGAACCCACAATTAACAAGACCAATCCAAAACCAACACAAAGTGACCAATGGACAGGAAGTGACCCATAAATGCCCTAAAATCAACTGTAAAGGAAAGGATCCAAATTATAGAGGAAGTGACCATGGAATTACTCCAAATGTGGGGGAAGCACTCTGGTGACCTGTAAGTATCCACAATTAACAAGGGAGTAGCCTTAAATTTTCACTGGGAAAATTCTCATCTCATTTTCTGAACCGCTTTATCCTCACTAGGATCGTGGGGGGTGCTGGAGCCTATCCCAGCTGACTTCGGGCCAGAGGCGGGGGACACCCTGAATTGGTGGCCAGCCAATCGCAGGGCACAAGGAGACAAACAACCATTCACACTCATGCCTAGGGGCAATTCAGAGTGTCCAATCAGCCTACCATGGATGTTTTTTGGAATGTGGGAGGAAACCGGAGCACCCGGAGAAAACCCACGCAGGCCTCGGGAGAACATGCCACACATTTGGACCGAGCTGGATTTGAACCCAGGTCTCCCACTGTGAGGCCGGCGCGCTAACCACGCAGGCCCCGGCCGCCCAGGTTATTATTGATGCTTTTTTAAATGTATCGCAGCTGTAGCTGCAGTGAAGGTTTAATAGCCATAAAATAGTTATTGAGGGTTGGATTGATTCAGACGTAGCACTACTGAGGACCTAGGTGTGAAATGCACGGCCCGCCACTGATATTGATAATTGATCATTCAGTTTGAATCTGAAATTTCTGTAATTAAGAAATTTGAACACATAAAACAGTAGCATGTTTTCTGCTGCTAGCATGCACATGTGGGAATGTGCTCCATTGCTACTTAATTAAAGGCTGAAAGTGTAAAGTCACAACTTAGATTGTTGTTGTTCTTCTTATGGACACTAACTTTAGAGTCCTACTCTTCTGTCATTCACGTAAGGATTTTTTAAATTCTTTGTATTGTGGGTGACCGTGACCAGACGTTTCGTCGAAAGACGTTTGGTCGACCGGACGTTTGGTCGACCGGACGTTTGGTCGACCGGACGTTTGGTCGACCGGGCGTTTGGTCGACCGGGCGTTTGGTCGACCGGGCGTTTGGTCGACCGGGCGTTTGGTCGACCGGGCGTTTGGTCGACCGGGCGTTTGGTCGACCGGGCGTTTGGTCGACCGGGCGTTTGGTCGACCGGGCGTTTGGTCGACCGGGCGTTTGGTTGCCAGGTTCGAGAGTTTACTGTTGATATTTTGATATTAGATATTTAGATATTAAACTCTCCCTCTCTCTCTCATGATTATAATTTTGAGAGCTGGTTTCAACAGTAACAACCCGGCGACCAAACGTCCGTTCGACCAAACGTCTTTCGATGAAACGTCCGAGTACCGTGGGTGACAAATTAACATGCAAACTCCACACAGGTGGACCAACCTGGAATTGAACCCATTTCCCCCACTGTGAGGCCGACGTGGTAACCGCTCATCCACCGGGCCGCCCATACAGCAATTCAAAAATGAATAATTTTGCCAAGCCTATTGTAGTGTAAGCACAAAAAATACTGTGTAATGGGGTGAAGGGCTGAGCTCCCCCTATCCAAAATTGTCCACACAGCTAAGATGGTAGGGGGTTGAGCTATACAAACATCTAAAGACTAAACACACACACACAGTCATCTAATCCTGTGTCCATCTGTATTGTGGTTGATGACTATTCGGACACCCAGCTTGCTCGGTTTTCACTTCAAACCGTCGCTTCGTGCACGCAGAGGTTGCCATAGTGACAGGAGATGAGTTTTGCCAAAGGGGGGTTAGAGACGGCAGCCATTTCGCACACACAGCCACCCTGCCGTCCCCTCCCCCCAGCTTTTGCTGAAGGGAAGAAAAATAATGAAATGCGGAGAGCCGACCATGCTTCACTTGTGACGCTTTGCCCGCAAACCACTGCTCCAATTTCTGGGATCTGGGTCATATTTTGAGTGACTCATCTTTTCAGGCAGAGTTGCACCAAAGAGGGAGGGGCACGGGCATAGAGTGTGGCATGGTGGGGCTAGTGTCGACTGATAGAGGGGATTGTTGGTCAAGGGTGGTTGAAAAAGCAGGAAGCAAGGGGCAGGGGAGGGTGTATGTTTGTTTTGCCTTGTTGAGGTGTCCCTTAGGGGTCTCACAAGCTGAAGTGAGAGTAATGGGTTTGAGTTCTGGCTCTGGAGGCTCCAACATTACATTATCATCATGACTTTTGAGCGCTGGATTCATGTTTCATCACAAGGCTTCTATTCAGAATAAGCGGGAGTTTGCCCAAGCACACTAACAGGCTGAAGGCTACGTGCACATTTCCTTGACTGGTTAACTTGGAACCAAGCACAATAACTCCACGATTAATTTATCAACCACGATACAAAGAATTAAAAAATCTGTATGTGAATGACAGAAGAGTAGGACTTTAAAGTAAGTGTCTATAAGAAGAAGAACAACAACAATCTGACTTGTGACTTTACACTTTCAGCCTTTAATTAAGTAGCAATGGAGCACATTCCCACATGTGCATGTTAGGAGCAGGAAACATGCTACTGTTCCGTGTGTTCAGATTGCTTTGTTTCAGAAATGTCAGATTCAAACTGAATGATCAATTATCAATATCAGTGGCGGGCCATGCATTGCACACCTAGGTCCTCAGTAGTACTACGTCTGAATCAATCCAACCCTCAAAAATTATTTTATGACTATAAAACCTTTACTGCAGCTACAGCTGCGACACTTAAAAAGCATCAATAATAACCTCATACAATTGAAATATTATTTAGGATACGTATACAGACGCTCCCCTACTTACGAACAACGGTACATACGAACATGTCTGCAAATTGCGTTTAAGTCCAAAAATGTTCGCAAGTCCAATTTTGTATTTCGCGCCTTTTTCGGAGTAGTACTTCTTTCCGCCGCTAATACCGACGCCTGGCGGAGAGCTCAGCTCACCCAGCATCTACCTTCTTCTTCGTTGCAATGCGGAAGTGCGTGAATGTATCTCCAGTGTGCAAAGAACCTTTTTCATTTGTATCATTAAATATCTCATGCATCCAATATTGAATATGGTTGGTAAAAAGCTAAAGGCTTCTATTGAGGAAGTTGCAAGGAAGAGGCAAGCCATTTCATTTGAAACGAGTGGCAATAATAACGAAGCTTGATGCGCGTGAGAGTGGTGAGCGTTTCACGGGCATTGAATCGTTCGACCGTCAGTACCATTTATAAACAGAAAGATCGAGCAGCAGGACCCAAATATTGAACGTTGCACAAAGTTTGCAAATCAATTGAATGATGCCATACAGTGCTACCGCATCATTTATGATGAAAAAAAGAAGAAAACTGTGCAATCGTCATTAGGTCGCTTCTTTTGGCCAGTTTCTAATACATAAATCTCTCTCTCTCTACAGTACTGTACATATTCTCTCCATTTTATTAAATGTTTTTTTTTCAGTACAAACCGATGCGTGTTACTTATACAAGCCTTAAACATACAAATGCACTTATATAAACCTTCAATATACTTATATCGGCCTTAAACATAAATTATAATACAAAATATAGCACTGAATCAACTTACAAACAAATTCAACTTATGAACAATCGCTCGGAAACAATTGCGTTCGTAAGTAGGGGAGCGTCTGTATATGTTTTGACGAAAGTTTGGCGACACTCTTTTTCCTTGTCGACGATAATGTCAAATATTTATTCATCTTATTAGACGTGCTTCATAACTGAGCAAAGAATACCCCGAGATTTGGTACAAACGTAAAGCTGGCATGCAAAATGACTTGAATGGCTGGACATCGTAAGGCTTTTTCTTTAAAAAAAAGTGGTCTATGTAAAGTAAAGCTTTTATTTGTTTAAAAAATAAATACTATGTATATATAGTCAGGCTTTTTTCTTTAAAAATGACCATGTATGTTAAGGGTTTTTATTAAAAAATGACCATGTATAGTAAGGCTTTTTTATTTAAAAAAAACGACCATGTACAGTAAAGCGTTTTTCTTAAAAGACGACATAGTATAGTAAGGCTTTTTTCTTAAAAAACAACATAGTATAGGCTTTTTTCTTAAAAAACAACATAGTATAGGCTTTTTTCTTTAAAGACGACATAGTATAGTAAGGCTTATTTTCTTTAAAAACGACACAGTATAGTAAGGCTTTTTTTTCTTTAAAAACGACATAGTATAGTAAGGCTTTTTATTTACAAAAAAGACCATGTATAGTAAGGCTTTTTTCTTAAAAAATGACCATGTATAGTAAGGCTTTTTTGTTTAAAAAAGACCATGTATAGTAAGGCTTTTTTTCTTAAAAAAACGACATAGTATAGCGTGGCTTTTTTTCTTGAAAAACGACATAGTAGAGGAAGGCTTTTTCCCTAAAAAACGACATAGTATAGTATGACTTTTCCCCCTAAAAAACGACATAGTATAGTATGGCTTTTTTCCTTTAAATAACGACATAGTATAGTATGGCTTTTTTTCTTAAAAAACGACATAGTATAGTAAGGCTTTTTTTCTTAAAAAACGACATAGTATAGTATGGCTTTCCCCCCCTAAAAACGACATAGTATAGCATGGCTTTTTTTCTTGAAAAACGACATAGTAGAGGAAGGCTTTTTCCCTAAAAAACGACATAGTATAGTATGGCTTTTCCCCCTAAAAAACGACATAGTATAGTATGGCTTTTTTCCTTTAAATAACGACATAGTATAGTATGGCTTTTTTTCTTAAAAAACGACATAGTATAGTAAGGCTTTTTTTCTTAAAAAACGACATAGTATAGTATGGCTTTCCCCCCCTAAAAACGACATAGTATAGCATGGCTTTTTTTCTTGAAAAACGACATAGTAGAGGAAGGCTTTTTCCCTAAAAAACGACATAGTATAGTATGGCTTTCCCCCCTAAAAAACGACATAGTATAGTATGGCTTTTTTCCTTTAAAAAACGACATAGTATAGTAAGGCTTTTTTTTCCTAAAAAACGACATAGTATAGCATGGCTTTTTTTCTTGAAAACGACATAGTAGAGGAAGCCTTTTTTTTCTTAAAAAACGATATTGTATAGTAAGGCTTCTTTTCTTAAAAACGACATAGTATAGTAAGGCTTTTTTTTCTTTAAAAAATGACATAGCAAGTAAGGCTAAGAGAGTCGGAGAATAAATCTGACTTCTGATTCTTCACCTTCTAGTTGTTGCTGTGGTCCACTGGCAAAATCATTGGGTCAGAACATGAGGCGGGAATCAGGAGTGAGTTCAATTCCACTCGTTGCAATTCTCAAATTGTTTATTGAGGTAATGAAAAGGATAAATACAACTTCCAACTTTACAGTGGTGCAGTGGCAAAGACAATGGGTCAGAACTTCAGGTGGACTCAAGTTCAAATCAGAAGTGAGTTTGATTCCACTCTTTGCAATTCTCAAATTGTTTATTGAGGTGATGAAAATGATAAATATAACTTCCAATCACCTCCTTTCAGAAGTCACTGTGGTCCAGTGGCAAAGACAATGGGTCAGACCGACCTCAAGTTAGTGGATTTGACTGCCATGTGGGAATTGGGGTTCGAATCCCGCTCTCGTTTGACTAATCACTACACTAGTAGTTCAGTAAATGGGTAATTCTTTTTTCATTCAAATAAAGACTTAGTCATTTTTTTCAGCAAAACAATATTTCCGGTCAGCCTTTGGCTGACCGGAAGACAGTTGGGAGGGGGGGGTTCCTGGTGGTGTTCGACAGTCGGCCTACGGCCGACTGCCGACACCATACAGTCGTTGACTGGCGACACCGGGACGTGAACCCTCGACACCCACGTCGCAGGCAGGTGACTTACCCACTACACCACGAGGCGGCCCGCCTATACATGATTGGAAGTTATATTTATCCTTTTCATTACCTAAATAAACAATTTGAGAATTGCAAAGAGTGGAATTGAACTCACTCCTGATTTGAACTTGAGTCCATCAGAAGTTCTGACCCATTGTCTTTGCCACTGGACCACAGTGACTTCTGAAATGATGTGATTGGAAGTTATATCTATCCTTTTCATTACCTCAATAAACAATTTGAGAATTGCAAAGAGTGGAATTGAACTCACTCCTGATTTGAACTTGTGTCCACCAGAAGTTCTGACCCATTGTCTTTGCCACTGGACCACAGTGACTTCTGAAATGATGTGATTGGAAGTTATATCTATCCTTTTCATTACCTCAATAAACAATTTGAGAATTGCAAAGAGTGGAATTGAACTCACTCCTGATTTGAACTTGAGTCCACCAGAAGTTCTGACCGTTTGTCTTTGCAACTGGACCACAGTGACTTCTGAAATGAAGTGATTGGAAGTTATATTTATCCTTTTCATTACCTCAATAAACAATTTGAGAATTGCAAAGAGTGGAATTGAACTCACTCCTGATTTGAACTTGTGTCCACCAGAAGTTCTGACCCATTGTCTTTGCCACTGGACCACAGTGACTTCTGAAATGATGTGATTGGAAGTTATATCTATCCTTTTCATTACCTCAATAAACAATTTGAGAATTGCAAAGAGTGGAATTGAACTCACTCCTGATTTGAACTTGTGTCCACCAGAAGTTCTGACCCATTGTCTTTGCCACTGGACCACAGTGACTTCTGAAATGATGTGATTGGAAGTTATATCTATCCTTTTCATTACCTCAATAAACAATTTGAGAATTGCAAAGAGTGGAATTGAACTCACTCCTGATTTGAACTTGAGTCCACCAGAAGTTCTGACCGTTTGTCTTTGCAACTGGACCACAGTGACTTCTGAAATGAAGTGATTGGAAGTTATATTTATCCTTTTCATTACCTCAATAAACAATTTGTGAATTGCAAAGAGTGGAATTGAACTCACTCCTGATTCCCACCTCAAGTTCTGAACCATTATTTTTGCCAATGGACCACAGCAATAACTAGGAGAAGAATCAGAAGTCAGATTTATTCTCCGACTTTCTTAGCCTTACTATACTATGTCGATTTTTTAAAGAAAAAAGCCTTACTATATACAGATGCTCCCCTACTTACGAACATTCAACTTACGAACAACGGTACATACGAACATGTCTGCAAATTGCATTTAAGTCCAAAAATGTTCGCAAGTCCAATTTTGTATTTCGCGCCTTTTTCGGAGTAGTACTTCTTTCCGCCGCTAATACCGACGCCTGGCGCTGTGAGAGCTCAGCTCACCCAGCATCTACCTTCTTCTTCTTCGTTGCAATGTGGAAGTGCGTGAATGTATCTCCAGTGTGCAAAGAACCTTTTTCATTTGTATCATTAAATATCTCATGGATCCAATATTGAATATGTTTGGTAAAAAGCTAAAGGCTTCTATTGAGGGAGTTGCAAGGAAGAGGCAAGCCATTTCATTTGAAACGAGTGGCAATAATAACGAAGCTTGATGCGCGTGAGAGTGGTGAGCGTTTCACGGGCATTGAATCGTTCGACCGTCAGTACCATTTATAAACAGAAAGATCGAGCAGCAGGACCCAAATATTGAACGTTGCACAAAGTTTGCAAATCAATTGAATGATGCCATACAGTGCTACCGCATCATTTATGATGAAAAAAAGAAGAAAACTGTGCAATCGTCATTAGGTCGCTTCTTTTGGCCAGTTTCTAATACATAAATCTCTCTCTCTCTCTACAGTACTGTACATATTCTCTCCATTTTATTAAATGTTTTTTTTTTCAGTACAAACCAATGCGTGTTACTTATACAAGCCTTAAACATACAAATGCACTTATATAAACCTTCAATATACTTATATCGGCCTTAAACATAAATTATAATACAAAATATAGCACTGAATCAACTTACAAACAAATTCAACTTATGAACAATCGCTCGGAACCAATTGCGTTCGTAAGTAGGGGAGCGTCTGTATTTACTTGTGCAGCTCGCTACAGATAGTTTGGTAGCACTGACTAGTCCACTCTATCACTAGCCAATTGTAGTTTGGGAAAGCGATTACGTATCCCTACGCCTGCAAGAGGGTGTTGATGTCGCCAATTCGAAATCTGATTGGTTAAAGCAACAGTTTTATTGATGTGATTTCTGACCTTTGCAAAACTAATGGCTGAAATGTTATTGATTAAATGCTTAAAAATGATATGTAGTCATGGACAAAATTTAATTTACATCAGCCTGTGATTCCGATATATTTTTACGCCAGCAGAGAAGGCCTTTCAGATCCTGACGGTCCACCACTGATCAATATGTATTTTTTTTAAATTAATTTTTAATGGTGTCACAACAATGGTCATTTTCAGTGCCATTGACTGTGCTAGACATCCAATTCATTTTGACTTGGAAAGGCTATATTCATCCGCCCTTACAAGTGAATTGGACGTCTAGCAAAGTAAAAAAAAACATGCATAGGTTTCATTCTTCCATCAATCCAAAATAGATTTTGGGACTGTTTGGGATTAAACTTCATTTTAAAATGTGTGCGTGCATGTATACTGTTTTACTCTGATATTAACAAAGCACAAACACAGTTCCAAATCCCAGTTTTATTGGCTGTTGTATTTCAGGTGAACCAATGGCACGAGATGAATCCACAATATCAAACAAATTATACAAAAAATTATACAAAAGGAAGTTCCAGTTATACAAAGCAAAAATGTGGACTTTTTTTTAACCCATCTAATTTCCTACTGCCCAAAACATAAGCGTAAGGCACAGTCATTACCACATATTTGCCATTTCACATCCGTTTGTCTTAGCCTTGGTTACCATGGAGACATCTTTGAAGATAAGTGCACCATTTGTTTTGTGTAAATCTTTACTTAAAAGAAAGTAGGGGGGGAAAGTTAGTTATTCACTAGTAGACATCCAATCCATTTAAATTCGGAAGGAATGAACAAACGTACTTTCGCTGCCACCCTTCCACTTCAAATTGGATTGGACGTTTGTCACTCAGCGGCACCTAGTGAGTTATTAAAAAAGGCAGGTGTGACACGGGTCAAAGTTGAATCAAAAAAAGAACGCGAGCAGCAGATCTGGTTGATGACGAGACTCTCGAGTGCTTTGTGAAGGATGAGATGCTTCACTGGGTTTGGCTAGAAGGGGAAAAAGATCTAAATCTATAATATCAGCACACACATTAGTAGCACCACCGTCCAGTTCTATCGTTTTTTGTGCGAGACAACGCAATGGTTGAATCCAGTTAATATGTTTACACTCGTGTTGTGCTCATCTGATCTATAAAGCAGCTTTCACATTCATTTCGGGGCTTCCCTTCTATAGCCATGATAATGTCTGTGCCTTTGACTTTAACATATACATCCCTCCAAGCCCAAAATGTTGCGTTCCAGTTGCGTTATTATCGGTGAGATGCATTCAGTGTTTTGCTATTCTTTTTCAACTGATCCGGGGGACAATAAAGAGGGACATTTATTTCCTACATCCTGTTTGGACCCGAACAATCAGACTCCCCACTGGCCAATGGGAACACAGCTTGAGGACAACACAGGATGATAGTTCACAAGGGAACATTTCATATTAAGGTGTAGGCCGTACATCAATCGACAGGCCCGGAAAAACACGTAATATATCCGGTCTGGCTTTGATGGAAGTTTCCAGACTAACAAATCTGTTTCTACTTGAGACTGTATAGCAGACCTTTGGTTTTTGAACGCAGATCTATTTTCCAGAGGGGGTTGGGTAGAAGAACATCAATATACAACAGACAAGTAGAAAGATCGGTCGGTTCCAAGGCAAGGAAGGAATGAGCAATGATTGGGGAGCAGCAAACCAGAGTAGGAGCAAGAGAAAGTGTGCACAGCCCCGTGGTAACTATGGCAACAGAGGTGGGCAGCTAGGAAAGGAAGGGATAAGAAAGGAAGGACATGGAGGCGGAATTACCTTCCTTTTCCAATTTCATTCTTCCTCTTTTTTTCTGTGCAGTTCACGATATAAAGTCATACAAGACGTCGTATATGAGGACGGACGGGTGGGGGGATGAGTAGACATTTGGCCGGGTGGGTGCCGTTTCGCGGCGACTGACTGCCCCACCCCCTTAATACTCCCACTGCGTGGCGGTCTCCAGGTCATCCGCGTTGGCCTTCAGCACGCCAGCGTGGTCGCCGCGGAGATATTTGCCGTCGCCGGCGTGGCGGATCGCAAGCTTGTTGTAGTCGCAAAACTCGAAGAGGAAGTCGACGGGCGCGTCGCTGCTGCTAATCACCGCCTGCTCGTTCCCGATCATCCAATACTTGCCGGTGGAGTCTGCAACAATGAGGATCGGGCAAGATCATCAAAATATGCACACAAGCTTCTAATTCACACGTGTCAAAGTGGCGGCCCGGGGGCCAAATCTGGCCCTCCGCATTATTTTGTGTGGCCCGGGAAAGTAAATTATGAGTGCCGACTTTCTGTTTTAGGATCAAATTAAAATGAAGAGTATAGATGTATATTACATTTCCTGATTTTCCCCCTTTTAAATCAATAATTGTAATTTTTTAATCTTTTTTTCTGTGTTTTTAATCAATTTGTAAAATCTAAAAAAATATATATATATAAAAAAGCTCAAATAACCATTGTTTAAGATCTATAAAAAACTGAATATTCAGGGCTTTAATCCATTTATTTAAAAAAACTAAATATTACATCTAAAAATCCAGTTGACGTTAAAGCGGCCCGTGAACCAACCAGAGTCTGACACCCTTGTCCTAATTCATAACGAGAAGATGAATCAAAATGGCAGCTTCCACTCAACTAAAACAAAAAAAGTGATAGTAGCTTAAACAGTCCGATTTAAAAGGTGGTAGTATTGTAATCCCTCGATT